>NC_056748.1:537714244-537821744 GCF_019279795.1 Protopterus annectens | reverse complement strand
TTAGTGATGGTTCTGTTAATCAGGATGGAAATGGGATAGACAATGGATTTAGTTGCCTTTTGTAGATATTCAGCAGGTAGCTGGTCTGCTGAAGGAGTGGATGGTTTCAGTTTTTGTATAATGGTGAGAATATATGTTGCTGGGACTGGTTGGAAGTGAAATGGAGGGGATTGGGTAGAGTTTAATTTAGATATAGGAAAGTCTTGAGGTGATAACTGACTGGCAAGTGTTTGAATGGCTTCAGTGAAAAAGGTATTAAAGGCATTTGCAGTATGCTTGGGATTTTCCTGGTCTGTGCCTTGTGGGTTTGCCTTGATTGATTGCTCTGGGTGTAATAGTTCATTAATACACGCCCAGAACTTTTGGATTTATTATGGAAGGTTTGCTGGAACTGTAGGTAGTAATTTCTTTTGTCAGAGAGTATAGAATTTTTAGTGTCATTTCTCAGCTGTCTGAAATTTTGTTGGTCTGCTGGGTTTTTAGTCATTCACCATTTATTCTAATATTTGTTTCTAAGATGGATTTTTTTGCTTGGTTTCTTTTGAAAGCCATGGGGTGGATTTAGTTGTCATTCTGATAGAGCGGGTAGGAGCATGGTGATCAAGTATAGCTAAGGAAGTCAGAGTTAAAGTATTTAACAGCATCTTCCAATGGGAGGTATTTTAAGGGAGACCAATTACATGCTTTTAGTTCATTTTGGAAGAGATCAGGGTTAAAGTTTTTTTTGTTCTTATCATCCTACAAATGGTTGGAATGAGAAGATTTGTCTTATGCTTGATGATATAGGTGAGTGAGTGGTCACTCACATCATCAGGGAGAGTTCCTGCTTTGGAGTGAGCCCACAGGGTGAAAGGAGCATGTACAGACAGGTAATGGAGCAGCTAGAGGAGAAACAATCAGCGGTGCTAGTAACTGAAGGTAAGAAAGGTAAGTCAAAAGTGGTAAAGAGTAGAGGTAAGAAGGAGTCAGTAAGGAAATAGGAGAGTGTAGACAGTTAAAGTAAAAGGTAAAGTGTGAGGTTTCAGAGCAGGTCTAGGACAGAAGAAATGTAGAGTAAATAAAGGCAGAATAATAGATGGATAAGCAGGAGAATATAGACTGAAGTTTTGAAACTTCAAACCATTTAAATGGAGATGACCGTACATCACAGAATGGTATATTTACCGTTTTCCTCACTATAGTGCAATCTCTGAGTTAGTATATTTAATTAGCAGGGGGTGTGGGAAGTGCAGGGGGATTTACCCCTGCAAAAAAAAAAAAATGATATATTTTTTTTTAATTTATTTAAATTTTGAAGTTTCAAAACTTTGATCTTATGGTCTCAGCCATAAGCAATTCAAGGTTTTGAAAGTTCTAAATTTAGAAGTAGACCCATATATTTATATATATATATATACATATATATATATATATATATATATATATATATACATATATATATATATATATATATATATATATATATATATAATATGTACACACACACACACACACACACACACACATATATATATATATATATATATATATATATATATTTATGGGTCTACCTAAAATGGTCGAAGACCCAGATACTAGAATTGCAAAACTTTGAGACCATAACTTCGAAACTCTGTTTAATCAAACCCTCACAATAATGAAATCCAAAACATCGAATGGTCAAATGGTAAACCTTATCAGAACTACAGTCTTCACTTAAAGGAACACTTATCCATTTAACTACAAACTACACTAAATCTGTATCAACGGTTTTAAATGGAACTCATGGTACAGTGAGGATCGGGAAATTTACCCCTTTCTCTCTCTAGTGCAATCTCGGAGTTAGTATATATAATTTTGAGGGGGTGCAGGAGGTTCAGGGGGCTTCCCCCATGCAAAAGTGCTGATACAGATTTAGAGTAGCCCCCCCCCCCCACACTACTTATATAGACTAACTCCAAGATTGCACTACAGTGGGGAAAATGGAATATTCACTTATCCTCACTGTACCACAATTTGTACCAACAAGTCATATACACATTACAGGCTCCTCTCCCGAGAACCAGCTAACCCTCTTCAATGATGTGGTTTTCGTGAAAGTGCATTTTTGCATAATTGCACTTTTGCTGAACCAGACTCGCTTACTTGCCATTCATAGAAGTGAGTTATTGATGGGTCTATATATATATATATATATATATATCTATATATATATATATATATATATATATATATATATATTTATATATATATATATATATATATATATATATATATATATATATATATATATATATATATATATATATATATATATATAAATATATATATATATATATGTATATATATAAATGGGTCTACCTGAAAACACCAAAGACTGACAACACCGAGAACGAGATAACCGACATCGGATGATCGACAACAGAGATGACCGACGATTGATAATCCCGACGCTGAGAACACCGACATGTTAAGGTAAGTGTGTGATAGTGACGGACGTTAGGGTTAGGGTGCGGGTAAGGTAAGTGTGTGATAGTGACAGACTTTAAGGTTAGGGGCAGGTTAAGTGAGTTAGGGTTAGGGAGCGGGTTAGGTGAGTGTGCGATAGTGACGGACCTTAGGGTTAGGGTTTGGGTTAAGGTTAGTGCATAGATAGTTGTGTATGTAAGGTTTAGTGTAGGTTTGTAAGGTTTTTGGTGTGCTTGTGTTGTGTGTGTGTTTTATGGAAAAGGTATTTGTTTTGTTTTTTTGATTGTCAGGATTGTGGTTTGCCGGGTATGTGAAGTTTCGTGTTTTTAAACTTTTGGTTTTGTGGTGTCGGTTATCTCATTGTCGGTGTTTTTGCGTGTCTGTGTTTTCAGGTAGACCCATACATATATTTTATATATATATATATATATATATATATATATATATATATATATATATATATATATATATATATATACATATATATATATATATATATATATATATATATATATATATATATATATATATATATATATATATATATATATATATATATATATATATATATATATATATATATGTATATATACACACACACATGGATATATATATATATATATATATATATATATGCTTGTATGTATGCATATATGCTGTTTTCTTTTATAACCTTTAACTATATCTTTCTCAGCTACTTGCTTCTAACCTTTGCTGTGTGTATGTGAGAAAAACATGTACCTGTGTGTACATATTGTTAAACAAATCTCAGTTTTGTGATAACTCACTGTAATAATTTCAGTGTATTTACACTTGTTTTTGTACATTTGGAGCTTTTCTTCCCGGGCCTCTGCTGAAAATGGACCTGTATCCAGTCGGATTTTCCCAGTTAACAAATGTAAAATAAATAAATAAAGTAAAATAAATGTCTCTCTTCTCCTGCAGCATGCAGTTCTATAGTATTAACACCCATGCTGTCATATATATAAGACTGCTAATGCTCCTGTATTTAACTCTCTCTCTCATTACTTGTTTGTTTTTGTGCAGTCAGATCCTGTTCTGTTTATTAATCAACAAGCAGGTCTTCTTTCACTCACTGCAGCCCTCGCACTGTATCCCATGCAAACATAAACAGCAAAGAAAGACTAAACCAGCTCATACATGCAACCCTTGTATAAACTGTTTAAAATGTACAGATACCTGCACAATATAGTCATTCCAAATGGACCTGTGCACCCTAATCCTGGCCCACCTCTGCACATACATTTCTATGCACTCTCATTCCCACTCAGTGACTTGTACAACATCAATCATGCTGTAAAACTACCACATATTAATTCTCACAAAGTATGTGAATGAAGCTGGCTCTGCTACACAGGTAATTCTCTCACGTCAGTCACAGTATCTCATGTCTCACAGAAACTCATGTAAGGGCTGACATCCTTAACATTGAAATACTGACCTCAGGTTCAAAATATTCAGACAATCTGGGTGACAGAAAGGAGCAGGTAATGCGACCAGCATTTACAGACATGCTGTGCAGTATTTCTCAAATGGGATATGCTCTCTCTTGAGCAAAAATAAATATATCAAAAACTTATTGTAGCTTTTGTTAATGTTCAAAACGACTGCATTGGCTTACATCTAACATTAAAAATGAACAACTGATCAAGAGACATTTCATCATAGACTGCAAACTCTTTAAAGATGCATTTTCATACGCCAGCACGCAACTGGCACAACAAAACTATGCTACCTGCCAGATAAGACAAAGCTTGTAGCAGCAAATGTATACTCGATTAGATCTTTTTGCCTGTACCTGAGAATAATGTAGATGGAACTAAAACAGACACCAGCAATAACCTCTTTTTTTACTTCTTGGCATTGGGAAAGGAGTTAAATAGTACAGCCCTGCCATTTCTTCAGAAACATAGGAAAATTCAGTGCTAGTACATTCGGTCATACACACGGTACTCTAGAGTGGATCCCTAACGCTTCATCTGCATATATAGTTACGTTATTGTTCATTTATTATCACAATAAGGACACTGATCCAAGGGTCCTTGTTTACCCAGGACCTTCATCAAAAGTCCTCATCATTCAGCCATATTGTGTAATTACATTTAATTATAATTTGCAAATTGTCATTTTTTTTAATGTTTTTTGTGTCATAACGTTTTTCTTGTTATTTTCTTTTGTTCATTTGTTTTTTACTAAGATGATGCTATCTAAACAAGGGTGGAAATTCTACTGAAATCTCTAACTACTGCCCTATAGCCCTACTCTCTCCCTTATCTAAGATTATGGAAAGATGTATACACAAGCAACTGCTTGACCATCTTCTCCAAAATAACTTACTCTCTAATACCCAACATGGTTTTAGACCTTCCCACAGTACCACCACTGCCCTCCTCACCTTTGCAGACACAATCAACAAAAATCGTAACCATAACACCCTTTCATCTGCACTTTTCTTAGACCTGTCCAAGGCTTTTGACATGGTCAACCACCAAATACTCATACACATTCTTCAATCTTTGTCACTTGAAATCCAACCTATTAACTGGTTCAAATCCTACTTAAATAACAGACATCAAGCAGTACTCTGAAACTCCACTCTATCTTCCCAGCTACCTGTTAACATTGGTGTCCCCCAGGGGTCCATACTGGGTCCCCTCCTATTTTCTTTATTTATCAATGACCTCCACCAAGTAGTTCCCCAAGCTACATGCATACAATACGCAGACAATTCTACACTAATTTGCTCAGCCACATCTGTATCAGATCTTCACTCCCTTACACAACACATATTTAATTCTGTAGAAGAATGGTTTTCACAATGCTGTCTCCTACTTAACCCAAAAGAAACTAAACTCCTTCTCTTCACACCTTACAGTACATCTCCCCATATAGACTTTACAATAACATCTAAAAATGGCACACCTATAACACAAGATCCTACTACCAAACTACTAGGCATTACCATTGACAACAACCTTAACTTCCATACCCATATAAGCAACACTTTGAAAACTATTAATAAAAAAATAGGCTCCCTTTACAGAATCAAACCTTTCCTCACTCCAGAATCTAGAATAACTATTGCCCACTCCCACCTTATCTCCCCCCTTCTCTATGCCTCACCCATATTTACTAACTTATCAAAAAATAATCTTTTGAAATTAGAAACTCCTACCACAACATAGCCAGATTTGCTACAGGTAACCCTTTCAGAACCCACCAATGTACTAATCTAAAGCAACTAGGCTGGCTTGAATTTCAGCAGCAACTAAAAATTAATCAACTAGCCATAGCCCATCAAATTCTATATCAACCTGACAAAACACCTATACTATCTACTCTTATTTACCCCTACCATAACCTAAAGTCCCTAAGATCCACACACAAACTTCTTGTAAATATTGAGAAAGTAAACAACAAGGCTGGAGATTCCCTTTTCTCTAACACTGTTGGAAAACACTGGAACCTGCTTCCCTCTGAACGTTCTACTATTCCATCAAAATCTCTCTTTAAAAAGAAACTTGAGCTCTACCTCAAATCACAATGGCTGTGCCCCTGTACTAATCCTGACTAACTCTAGCTCTTGACACCTGACTAAATTCTAGACATTTAGAACCCTAAATCTACTTCATATTTACATCCACTGATCTATTTCTCCTTCTTACTATCTATGTATATATTAAAAAAAAAAGTGTTTTTTTATATATATTCTTTCCACGTTATACCACTAGATGTACTTACATAACTATTTTCTTTTTACCTTCCTTTATCCTCAATTACTGTACACTATGCTAGTATTCTCCAAGAATGTCACTTGTAACAATATTTTTGTAACAATATTTTTACCATTTATGTTCTACTTACTGCATTTTTACACTTTATAACTATGTCACCAGTTATAATGTTTTCTTTTACTCTGTTATTTTCATGTATTTCTTTAATGTAAATTCATTTTAACTTTGGAGCTTATCTCCCTGGGCCTCTACTGAAAATGGACATATATCCAGCTAGACTAGCCCAGTCAACAAATGTGAAGTAAAATAAAAAATAAAATAAATCTTTAATCCTACACCTACACCTAACCCTACACCATACCATAAAAAATCAACTTTCCATAACACTATCTCTATGTAACTTAAGTTCAGACACATATGCACATACACGCTCACCACTCTAGATCTATCCCCTTACATACCCCTTATTCTAACTCTAACCCTCATATATTTGTGCACATATATGAACACACACACACACACACACACACACATACACACACGCACACAAACATAGAAACACAAATGCATATAAACACTTACCTCAAAACCGTCACTCAGAGAAACAAGCATTTGAATATTTGAAAGTTCAGTAAAACACATCACCTGAAGTTTTGTTTGAGCAAACATATGTTTGACATAGATATAGATATATCTATACAAGTGCGTGTGTGTGTGTGTGTGTGTGTGTGTGTGTGTGTGTGTGTGTGTGTGTGTGTGTGTGTGTGTGTGTGTGTGTGTGTGTGTGTGTGTGTGTGTGTGTGTGTGTGTGTGTGTGTGTGTGTGTGTGTGTGTGTGTGTGTGTGCATATTTTTATAGATGCAGATATATAGATATAGATAGAGAGATGGGAATGCTATAAATGGTCAAACACCATACCTCGCAACTTCTTGGAGAAGAAATCTGAACCAAACCATAAGTAATGGGAGAACAAAGGGCCAAAAAAGAGACAATTTTAAATATTTCTCTTACAAACTTAGAAAGTTGACAGAATGACAGGTTTTGCATTTGCATGAATTTTCTGAAGTGTATGAAGTCTGTAACTCAAGGGTTTATGAGGATCAGACCAACAATATGAGGAAAAAACTGGACATTCTGAGTAAGAGGTGTAATGCCAGCAGAACCAATAAAATAGTCACTTATTTATTTCACAGTCTGGATATGAGTATATATTTTTTCATATTTTTACATTATGTTATTTCTAAGTCATGCAACATCATTCAATTAAAGAGCATACTAGCTTAAAAATAATTATTGAATATAACAAATATGACACTCAGTTATAACAAATGTGTTTTTCAAAAGCAATATACTCACCTCAGGGAAATCTAAGCTTGTATCTGGGATCTGTAGTAGTCAATATGAAAACCTACCTAATAGCAACTTCAGTGCAAATAATGAAATTTCCTCTTTTGGGCAAGTGCAGAAGAAATATATAGCCCTGTTATTAACCTCAAAATGCAAGCAATGCAAAATATTGACACATATGTTAGGAAACAGGATGTTGAGAAAATTTGCCACAATGAAAATCCAGATTTAACAGTATGCACGGTACTTAGGATGCTTGTTAAAACCATCTATCACCCCCTAACAAAAAAATGCACAAGCTTTTATAGCTGTAGTTATATGTTTGCCATTAAAAATAACTTTAAATTTCCTTTGTATGCATTTATAAATGTTATATTATTCACTTTTAACCATCTAAGGGACCAATCAAACACTGTTTAGTCACAAATTAGACTAAGAAAAGTAGATCAGGAATTCAAGGCATCCAGTATTTATGTAAACTTATAAGGCACTAGAGCATATATAAAACAGGGAAAGATAATTGCACTGATTCTCCATATGTCTAGGAGACACAAGAACAGCAAATGCCTCATGGCATCACATTTATCCAAGTTAAAGAGAAACTATAATTTATTCATATGCTTAAGAATTCAGTTCATTAATAAAAGCAGCTGGAAAATGAAGTGGCATAATATAGTTAATAGCTTCATTTAATAATTTGGCTAGAAGTGAGTGTAGAGGATTAGGGCTAGGCACAATTAATGATCTGCTTTTTGAAGCCCATCTTCTGATTCCATCAACCTCCACTTGCCTGTTCTGTGACTCTTTGTGTATCATTTAATCAGACATGCTGCTGTCTGGGTTATCCCAAAATATGGATACTTGTGTTTAATGGACTGACCCAAATAACTAATAAATACAATACAATAACAGTTTAATGCTCTGTTGTACTGTCGGGTGAAAGTAGGTAATGAAGATGAATTAAATCTTAGCACAATAATCTACAGGGGACTAAGGCTCCTTTTGATTAGTAGATTTTGTGTTTTCATATATCACAGGAAATGCAAGGCAACTGAGTCATGGGACCATTAACCTTTGCCACATACCCACCCTATCATGAGCTGGGCCAGACCAGTAAAGCCAGGGTTTATTTTGTGAGTACCTGTCCAATCTTACAATTCCAATTTTAAGGAAGATAATATATCACACTTTTTTATTTATGGTGGGAGTCTCTCCTGGATGTCATGAGGCATTTGCTGCTCCTTGTTTCCCAAAAACATGGTGAGTCAGTGCAATTTTCCTTCTCCGTATTTCATATTTTGTTGCAGATACATGTTGATCATCTTTGTTTTTATTAGTATCTGGAATTTGTTTGTAGTTACCATGTATATATTTCATATGCATATAAATATTTATAACGAAGGTTTGGGCACTACCTTCAGATCCATAGACTCATGTGAAGTGCATTTTCTTTTGATACACTGATTATATAAGTAAAACATTTCTTATAAAATAATCTCAGGAGGTATGGCATTCCACTATCTTTTCTTTTCAAAAAGCCTGAGGGTGGCTCTTTGTCCTGAAGCACTGGTAGCTTTTATGATTACCTACTGGAAGAGCTTTTGTTTCAAACAGGTACTGAACATCTAAACTTGTATTTGATTTTTGCATTTGCAGCTGTGCAGTATTGTAAGCACTATTTTGATGGTATGCCATTGTCTTTGAAGGGCAGAAACCTCCCTGATTCTCTGGAAGTTATATTCTGTTAAGATGCATATTGGGGTTAGGGGCATTAGGGTTAGGGTTAGCACATATTACTAAGATGGTGCAGGGGGGTGAGTAATAGAGGAGAAGAGTGTCAAATGGAGATTGGAAATGGCCAGACTGTGTAGTAGAGCAGTCTAGCTTAAATAGATTTTTTCATCTCTTACAAATGTTATTGTGATAGATTAAGGTGATTGGCTGCCAGTAAATATTAGGCAGTTATTACACAGGTTCAGAGTTCAAAGTGTCAGAACACTGTAAGAGAAGGAGTTAGAGCAGACTGAGTTTTCATAGCTACAGTGAAGGCAGAATAAAAAGAGCCGAGAGGGAGGAATGCACGGGAACAGGAATTCCTCAAAAAAACAATCAGTGAGAACAGCCACTTATATATTAAACTCTCTGTGTCTCTCTCTCTCTATATATATGTTGTTCTTCTTCTTTCGGCTTTTCCCGGTTAAGGGACACCACAGCAGAACTCCAGTCCACTAATGATTGGCAGTAGATTTTTATGGTGCTGAGGTGCCAGCCCGACGCCCAACCTTCAATGAAGGCACGCCCATTCACGCATGTCTTTTGAACGCCACTTGACCATGGGGAGGACATGCAGACTCCACACAGAAGGTGCTCCAGCCGAGAATCAAACGGGAGAACCTCTTGCTGTGAGGTGACAATGCTACCGCTGCACCACCGTGGCTCTCTCTCTTATATATATGAAATGTGTGTGTGTGTTTGTGTGTGTGTGTGTGTGTGTGTGTGTGTGTGTGTGTGTGTGTGTGTGTGTGTGTGTGTGTGTGTGTGTATTTGTTCAAATACAGACAACAAAAATTGCTCAAAAAGAACTTCAGTAAAACATTCCCCAGAATTTAATAAAATCTGTGTAGGCACTGTGTAGAGACTACATGGAATGTATCCATGTATATTGCCCTTGTCCCCCTCAACAGCACACCATGCATATTTATGATGGATTACTGCCAAGGGAGAGCTGAGGAACAGGGATACTGAATCAGTGTAGGGATAGGTGTAGCGGCTCACTGTGGCTGCAGATGAGTATGAGATTCCCTACAATGGTCCCTGCCAGTGTAGCAATGTCATGCAGTGTGTCAGATGTTGAATGTATTAATGTTATAATGTTCTATAATGTCCTGTGACAGTTTTTTTCTTTTATTTATTTTTTATTTTATGCATGTTTGTGCGGTGCGGTGAGAGTGCACCAATGCCAAGCTGTGCTCACATAAAGTCAGCTGACACCTCCCAGACAACTAAATCTAAAAACCGGATGTTATTAATAAGAATAATGGCATTTTGTGTGTTTTTTTTAATTTGGTGTTTGCACAGCATGGCGTGGAGTGCAACTAAGCCAAGCAGAGCTCAAACATACATAGCCGACACCTGCCAGACATCTAAAAATAGAAACCAGATGTAATTATTTAGTTATAGGCGTGTTTAAGCATGTTTGTGTGGCACAGCACAGTGCTCAGCACTGCTAACAGGTAGCTCAGTGGTATATGTAGAGGTATACCAGATTTCTTAATATCCATGTAGCTAAATGAGTAGAGTTATGGCTTTATGTGTAGAAGGTCCAGGGTCTGAATACATGAAAGGCAGAACTTGTCTGTATTTAATGTATTTTTCTTGTACAAGTTATGAACATAATTTTAAAATATGGCTCCAGTCTGCTCTGCTCAACTGTGTTCATACCTGCTAAGCACCACATAAACATGGTAACGGCTGCAAATGTTTGCATGCTGCTCAACTCTGCTTGGCTGGTTTGTGCACTGCTAAGCAACAGGGCACTTTTTTGAATGGTGCTCAATGACGTGTAAGGGCAGGAAAACAGCCTATATTTAGCACAATTGGCAGAAATCTGCATAATGCCATGGATTCTTATCTACTGTGGATATGGCTGGCAGTACAGGTGAAGGTGCATGCTTTTGGGTGTAGAAGTCATGCATTCTGGAGTCCAGGGTCATGGCAGGGTTTCTTGTTAAAAACCAGGATGATAGGCTGCTGCAGGGCAGTTTCCAGGGCTTGCAGTATAAGGTGGAGGCCTGGGACTTGTTTGCCAGAGAACTCATCAGTGTTATTGGTATCCCCCTACACAGGTGAGCAGTATCATCACCACCATGATGACCTGAAAAGAAGAAAGAGGGGGACCTTGGACACCTGAATCCAAGAAGCCAGAGTGTGAAATGTCTCACAAGTATGTAAGTATGATTTCCACTGTCTTAACAAATTGCAAGGTGAATGTCTGTAAAAGTGGTAAGCATAATGGTGTACTTCTCTCCCAACAGCTGCAGCTGAGAGGACTCACAATATGGAGTCCCACCCCAGGCGCCTGGCCAGGTCATGCCATGAGTGTGGTGAGTACGGATGTATTATGCCGATTGTATTATAATAGGCAGTAAAGAGTAAAGTGTTTACTGCAATAAAGTATGTACAGGAAAACCTGTAGTGGAATAAATGACCAATTAGAGCTCTAGTGCACTAAATGCACAATAACAGCTGTAGTTCACTAAAGCAAAAATTAATGCCAATAACAGTAAGTAAAATGGTGTATAGCAGGATTGTATTGTCATAACCAGTGCAGTAGAGCTGTATGCATTAATTCTGCTCGGTAACAGTAGTCAAATATAACATTGTCATAGCTGTAGAATGCAAATTTAATGGCCTGCCGGATGTATTGCTGAACCCATGGTACTGTCCAAGGTTGTCTCCTAGCCCAATAGTGGTCACATAATGCTCATCTACCTCAAAATGCAGGTAATAAAGGTATATGGGTGAGGGAGCTCACTCCATAGGCTTATATTCTTTACTGACTTCATAGATATTTCAAACCACTAACAATAAAATGTGTATACCAGCACTGTTGATACTGAAATAAAGTTGAATTACTAGCTGAGTTATGCTTGTATTCCATGTATGTGTATTCTACTGTCACTGCAGTCTAGTATAACACTGTACTAGTACTACCAAGTCATAGTATGGTTTCAGGTGAGCTCTAAGCAAATATCAGTCATCCAGTAAACAGCAATGACTCAGAGTAGCTCAGTCTGTTAAATACTCTGTACATAGTACATTTTGCCAGACACAGTCCGGGGTTTGAATCCAGTGGTATGTAGCAGTAATTTTAAAGTAGCAGTCACATTATGCTCACAGTTTCTCTCTCCACAGGAGCAACAGTAATATGGGTGAGGCAGCCCATATTATGAGTAGATAATTATGTGTTTAGATGTCACAGACTGTTAAAATAAATAGCAAGAATGTGTACATCAGCAATGTTGAGTCAGAAATAAAGCTGTGTAATCTCATTATGGCTGTATTCCTGGAATGTCTGTTCAAAGTTGCTGCAGTCAATTATTACATTCTATGCAGATGTCCCCTGCAGTCACAGCTATTGGGTTGAAGTCCCATGCCTGCCAACCAAGCCATGACAGCTGTTTACTGTCTTTACTGTACATACATGACTCTCAAGTGTCATGATTTCACATACTATACTTAATATTGCATAAGCAGACTGTTACAGGATAACCACAGAAGTGATTACCAGCACTGAAAAGTATTACCAACTCAGTCCACAGCACACCTTGGTAGTTATATAGGTCCTCCTGATGTGCAAGCGTTCTGTGTACTTGTGCACCTGCTGTTGTAATTGCTTGGCCAATCATACTGTCCTATGCAAATAGCTTGAGAGGTATGCACATGCTACATCAGCTATAGGAGACTCGTAGTTACTGTACACCTAAAGGAATATACTGACCTGTACAGTAGATAGTAATACTATTGTCAGGGATATAACCTGCAATGTCACTAATGGACTGTTTTTCTCTCTCTCTCACCACCCCTTATCTTCATTTTTTATTATTGTTATTCATAGGTTCATAGGTAGGTACTAGACTACCGGCCCTGGGGCCTATACAAGCCCAGCCAAAAAGATACCCTGGCTTTTGCCACCTAAGAAAATTATTTTCCTGTGCCACTGTCAAGCAGAGCCACAGAGGTGATCCCCGGGGTGAATTTCCTATTTCCCATCCAATCATCAATATTTTTCTTGAAGAGTGCTAATGAGGAGCTTTGTTTGATATAGGTAGGTCATTTATTCCAGAATGGGAAGTCTCTGGGACAGGAATCTATCCCTCCAGCATGTTCTGTTTATTGTGGTGACAAGGTTTAGGACCCTAGAGCATGTAGCTTGGAGGGATTGGGATTTATTTAAGTGGAGCATGTCCAACAGTTCTGGGTTTGACATAGCTTTGTATGTTAGGCAGAGATCACCTCTGAGTAGGCAATATGCGATGGAGTAAAGCTGGAGTTTTTTGAGATGGTCTGCGTCGGGCATCTGTTTGAGGCTGGTAATCCTCTTTGTGAGGTATTTCTGTGGCCTTTCCAGTTGTTGTAGATGTCTTGTGAGGTACATACCAAAAAGGGCGTTGTACTCTATAATGGGTCTAATGAGTGATGAGTAGAGGGGAACAATGGCCTCTTTTTTTCTGGATGAGAAACCTTTTGTGATGAGGTGTGCCACGTAGAAGGATTTCCTGACTACTGCGTTGATGTGATTATCAAAGGAGAGACTACTGTCCACCTGTGTCCCAAGGTCGCATCACATGTTCGGTGTTAAGTATACTGCCGCCTATGTTGTAGTTCATGGGTAAAGAGTTTTTACCAAAGGGGATGACAATGCACTTTTTGGCATTGAGCTTGAGGCCATGGCTTTGACACCAGGCATCTGTCCCAGTGAGGCCCTTTTGTAGGATTTCCACATCGTTAGGAGTTTTGATTATGGTTCCTAGTTTGCAGTCATCTGCGAACTTCATTAGCCAAAGACCTTCTGTGTTAGCCTGTACTTCAGAGAAGTAGATACCAAACAGGAGAGGACCCAGGACTGAACCCTGTGGTACTCCACTTGTCACTGTTCTGAAGTCAGATTTGGAGTGTGCTACTTTTACAGTGTGGATTCTATCAGTGAGCCAGTTGGCAACCCATCTTGTGACATAGGGATTTATACCTAGTTTAGTGAGTTTATCTATAATTCCAGAGTGGGGGATGGTGTTGAAAGCCTTGGCAAGATCTAGATAGGCTATGTGAACCACCTTACCCTTGTCTACAGCTTTGGTGACTGCTTCAAAGAAGTCTATCAGGTTTAGGAGACATGATCTGCCTTTTACAAACCCAAACTGGGTGGGGTCCAGAGTTTGGAGATTACCAATGTCTTTGTTTATAAGTTCCATGATGATATGTTCCATGGCCTTGCAGACCAGGCTCATCAGGCTAACGGGGCGGTGGTTCCCTGGGTCCGTGGTGGCTCCCCCCTTGTGGAGTGGGATAACCGTTGCTGTGCACCATTCAGCAGGCACAAAGCCTGAGGTGAGGCTATGATTGAACATGGTACTTAGGTGGGATGCCAGTTCGTTCTGTAGTTCATGTAGAACGCAGCCTGGGATGTTGTCTGGTCCCATGGATGCTGTGTTCTTGGCTTTGGAGAGTGTGTTTTTTCCCTGTGCAGCCGTGATTACAGGAACTTTGCATTCTTCCAGTATAGAGATGTGCTCTTTAGGGGGTGAGAGGGGGGGTAAAGTTAGCACTGAACCTATCTGCCAGGATGTTGGCAATATCAGTTGGGTCTGTATATTTAGTGCCATTGTGCTGTAACTCAGAGAAAATCTGAGTGTTGCCATTAAGATTCTTGACATAGCTATAGAATGCTTTGTGGCTGTCTTTAGAATCAGTGGCAATTTTGTTTTTGTAACTAGCTTTGGAGGATTTTATCAGGGATGGCAGCTTCTTACTGAGGCTGACCACGGAGCTCCTCCTCTTGTGGGATTTTACTCTCTTTTACAACAGTTTCTTCCTTCTGTTGTACAGTTTGTTTATGGCAGGGGACCACCAGATTGGCTTCCTTTTTTTTGGAGGATATTGTCTTGGTTCTGTTTGGGATAGCACGATCCATGCATTCATGTAAGTGCTTATAAATTGCAATTGTGTAGGATTCAGTAATCGTAACTGTATTGTCCATCTGCATGGGTGTCATGAAGTTCACCACTTCTGTCTTAAGAAGCGTGAAGTTGGCTTTGGAGAAATTTTTTACCATGGTTTCCTTAATGGGGGGTGGGGGCAGGATGTGGATATCTAGGGTAATTAGCTTATGGTTGGATCGGACCAATGAGACGTTGACTTCAGGTGTGGAACACCGGTCACTCATGTTGATAATGACTAGATCTAGGATATTGTTGCCCCTGGTGGGGGTGTGGATAAGTTGATCCAGGGCATTGGAGTTTATGAATTCCAGAAAGCATTGGAGTTGGTACATAAGTAGTTTTCCCAGTTAATGGTGGGGTAGTTGAAATCGCCCATTATTAGGGTGTTTGGTTGAACCCTAATATTTTTCAGTACATCAAGTAAAGAGGAGTGGGAATTCTGGGGCATAGTGGGTGATCTGTAGCAAGCTACAATTTGGATTGCAGTTTTGCCCAGAGTTAGTTGCACTTGGATAACCTCGGCTGCATTATGCTGAGCGACTAGCCTGGAGGTGTGGATATCCTTAATGAATATGGACGTCTCTCCGCCTTTGGTGCTCCGGTCCAGGTTACATGGCCAAAAAGTGTGGTATGAGTTATAGCTTGGTAGTGCAGGGGTGCTCTCTGGACCCTTGAACCAGGTCTCAGTCACTGCACAGATATCGATGTTCTCCATTTTAAGGAGTGCCTCAAGTGAGTGCATTTTGAGATTTAGACTTCTAGCATTGAGTAGCATCACTCTCAGTTTTTTCTTGCCTGTTCCTGTTACGGTGGTGAATTTGTCATTTGAACCTTGCCTAAAAAAGGCACTATAGGGGCGGCAAGAACCTTAGCCAGTATCCAGAATCCCATGGGTGGCATGTGCAGGTCATCTCTAGCAAAGCATTGTGGTCTGTCGACCATATCATCCCAGGCAGACAGATATTGGATCCCTTTAGAATGGTACCAGAAGCTTAGCCAATTGTTGAAGTCAATCATTTTGTCCTTGTACTGCGGCATCTTTCTGGGTGATGGCAGAATGCTACTCAGGGCTAGGCTCATATCTGCCTGGGCTACAAGATCGGAGAGCTCTTCCATGTCTCTTTTCAAGTAGTCCAGGGAGGTACATCTCAGGTCATTCACACCAACATGGACAATGACAGAGTCATATTTGTACTTGTTGTGTAGTGACCTGAGTGCGTGGTTTATGTGGCGGATCCTGGCACCCGACAGGCAGCTGACAGTAACCTTCTCCTTGTTTAGCCTGGTGAGTGGGACATCAGTGTGCCTGACTATAGAGTCACCTATGACTAGTGTGTTGGGTACATTGTTTTGCCTTATTGGCTGTGGTTGAGTGGCACACTGAGTCTGTGGGCTATCTGCCATTTGGGTTGTGTTGAGGGGTGGAGGTTGCTTGCATTTCTGCTTTGGAGGTCTCTGCTTGAGCAGTTTATTATTGAGAGCCTCCATGAATGTTTTTGTGTTTCTATCTGTGGATTTTGGTGGTGTAGATTTAGGGAGACTATGTGATGACTGTAGTGTGGTGCAAGTGTTTTCTTCTCCTCTTGACTGTCAATTTCAGTCTTGATTGGAGAGAGCTTTACCTCCAGTTTGGCTAGATAAGTACATCTCTCACAGCTTGTAGTGTTGGGTGGTAGGAGGAGAGGGTTGCCTGTGTACATGAGGCAATTTCTACATTGCCCCAAGATGCCCAGATTCATCAGAGAGACAGGAGAGAACACTGGGAGCTGATCCTTGGACATGCCTGAATAAAAAACTATTTTCCTCTAGATAAGTGAGAAAAGTGAATACAAGAGCTGTTTGTCTCTAAGCAAGTGAGGAAAGTAAGTACCAAAACTGTTTTCCTCTAGGTAATGAGGAAGGTTGAGTTATTTAGTTTAGGTTATTTAGGTTATTTAGTGCTTACAAGGTCTGAACAAGTGCTGATCACGAATAATCAAATTCAAGTGCTAAAACTAAGAATCTGTATCTGGACTAAACTAGTTACAGGAAAGGGGGAAACAAGTGCAAATGTGACATTCATTGTTATGGTTTACTATTAACATACTTTGTTACATTAACTGTATTTTGGGAAATGTGTTTTATTATTGGGATGTATTATTTTCAAAGGAAAAATATACTTTAAAAATGATCAAAACATGGTTGGTTCAGGTTAAGGCACTTTAATCTTGCAGCAAGGAGACAAAAACGTGCTAATACAGAGTTTGTCTAACCAGAAACAGGAAATACTTTCATTTTTATACATTCTTAAACTAGTTATGTCCTACCATGTTGACGTAACAGATTACCACCTTAAAATTGGTGGTCCCGTTGTAAATGGTGATAATGATGAAGAAACACCAGCCTCTAACAACAATCAAAATAATGATAGCTTTGTAGATGAGGAAGTACAAGGTCCAATTTTAAGGAGAAGTGAGAGGCTGCTTTCTAACAGTAACAATCAGCGAGGTAATAAAAAGCCTAATTACAACAATGCAAGGGAGCAGTCTAACACTGTAAATGGAGAACAAGTCCATGATCAACAGGGTTTTCGGGCTGGCACCAACACTGGACAGAACAACAGGAAGCCCATTTGCAACCAACAACAAGTAAGGAACAAGAGAAGACAAGGGAGGAGGTAGCTCCCATTTTAGTAACTGAAGAAATGCCTTCTCTTCATTTGAGTAGTGAAGGGGACTTCACCGTATATAACTACACTTCCTTAGATGTCCAACAGGACATGGTTGACTTTTTATCTAAGGGGCTGTCCTTTGTACCTGCGAAGTCCTTTGACATAACTAGAATCATAATGGACTTAAAATTGTTTATTCGTAAACTTAATCTCCTAATATCAATGGGACCTATGGTTAGTATGGTGAAAACTTTGAGGGTTTCTAGCGTGTTCAATCCCCCACTTCAACCAGGTTTAAACACCTTTGAGAAGATGTGTGAAATTGATTTTTGGGCCATCAAAGAAAAGCGAATATACACGTCCCGTCCAGTTCAGTCTAACATGTCTATGACGGAACATGGATTTATTCAATTACTTAAAGACTGTAATACAAGAGTTATGAAGCATGACAAGGGGGGTGGCTTAGTCTTTATGGATCATTGTTTATATGTGGAGAAATTTATGGAACATTTAAACACTCCCAATTACACTCAGGTAACAATCAATGAGGTTAATGTAGCCTACAAGAAGGTAAGGTCAGCCTTGGATGACTTGTTTGTGGAAGGTTCCATAGACATTGACCTTTACCAATATTTATATATGATAGCTCCCAAAACACCAGTACTGTTTGGGTGTCCAAAGATCCACAAGGACATAAAGTCCCCCCCCCCCTTTCAGACCAATAGTTGATGGTCGTAGCTCAATCACATACGCTTGTGCCAAATATGTTGACAGTTTGAAGCCTTTTATTGAAACCGAACCACAGATTTGCAAAGACTCGTGGAGTTTTCTTACAAACATTAATTCCTTAGAATACCAACCTGAGGTGTATTTCTTAACTATAGATGTTAAAGATCTATACACAGTGATCCCTCAGGATTTAGGCACACAATGGGTAAGGGAATTTTTGCATAGTAAGAAAGCAAATGATAATATCATTTACATAATTGAGACTTTGCTTGAAATGGTCTTGAAGAACAATTTTATGTTGTTTGAGGGTATGTTTTACCTGCAGAAACCTGGTGTGGCCATGGGTTCTCCATGTGGCGCTAGTTTCGCCTATGCCACTATGGCTTATTGGGAAAACAACTTGTTGTTTAAAGACCAACTATTTAAAAACAATGTCTCCTGGTATACTAGATACCAGGATGACATGTTTTGTATTTGGAATGGAGAACTGTCCATGATACCAGTCTTTATTGACAACATTAACAGGACCACAAGTTTTCTAAAGTTTACTTATAACATAGGTATAACCGCGATCAACTATTTGGACATTTGGTTAGTTAATGACAAGTCTAATAGTAGATACAAAAGTTCTATATATAGGAAACCGACGTATTCAAACTGTTTCCTTCATTTTACTAGCAACCACCCGTACCAACAAAAGAAAGCGGTGGTCAAAGGCCAGATGGTGAGGGCCGCCCGTATGATTTCGGACGAATTAGACTTTGAGACTGAATGTGACCATCTTTGTAACATGTTTATTAAAAGAGGCTATCCTAGTCAACTTGTTAACAACACAAAAAAGAAGTAGTTTTCAAGCATAATGTTGCTTATTTTATTCCTTTATTAAAAGGACAATCAAGCTCATCTTCTCACTCAGTTCATAATGGATTGGCTAGTCTATCTGATGAATTGCCAAATAAAAAAGCTGGTAATGTAAGTTATCAAGCCAGTTTTTTGTATACATTCTCTTCAGATTTTTGATCTATTAGAGAGGTAATAAATAAAAATTGGGACCTCATTGAAAATGATGATTCCCTTTCTAGAATTCTTGGTTCTAGCCCTAGAATAGTATACAGACGTGGTCAAAATCTTAAAGCCCTCTTAGAGAGCAACATTAATAACAGGAATTCTTATGGGAGAATTAATGGGATGTTTAAATGTGGTTCATGTTCACAATGTAAACACATTCTGGTTGGTAACCAGGTGGTTTTGAACCACAACACATACAAAATAAAAGGAAAATTCAACTGTGAATCTAAGGGTGTGATTTACGCTGCTTGTTGTAATTCATGTAACGTGTTTTACATTGGGAAAACGGAGAGACGTTTTAGGCAGCGAATATATGAGCATTGTTATGCAATAAAGAAGAACGATTTTAACAATGCATTAGCCAAACACTGCTCTGAATTTCCCGCACACACCTTTAGGTTCACAGTTTTACAACAGAGAATTGAGAACATTCGGGGGGGGTCCTTGGCAAATTTTGCTCAAAATAGATGAACTGAATTGGCAAGTGCGAATGAGTGCTCATATGCCCCCAGGGATTAATGATAGTATTTCCATTAAAAGTCTGCTGAAACTCCTAACTTTGAACAGATAAAAATTTAATACAATGCAAATATACAAAGTTTTTGCATAAGACAGTTTAACCAGGAATTAAAGGTTGGTTAGTGCAGCGTTTGTTTAATTAGGTATTTTTTAGTCCTTATATTCACACAAAGGAGAACCAGGGAATTCATAAGTATTTTTATGAATTTGACTTATTTAGTATGAATTTGATTTAGTGTTTTAAGTAGAGTATGTTGTTATTAAATTTGTATAGTTTAGTTTTTAACATGTATACACATATAAGTGTGTTTTTAAACATAAGATGAGATAGGAATATATATTGTTTTGTTCATCATTTCCTGTATTATAAGTTAGAGTTATAACTTGTTATATAAAAGTAGGCTGCAACAATATGTTGTTATGGCTACTAACAACATTGCTTAATTGATGACATCACTGACTTGATTAGATAAAAGGCATTGGTTTACCATATTTTAACTGTTTGTCTGAAGAAGGCCAGGCACTGTCCTAGCTGAAAGTGTAATTTATAATAAATAGCACTAACTCTTTTTGGCCGACTTTTATTGTGTTCCGTTCCAGTTCAACAGTTCGTTGTTTGTGGATTTTTGGTGTTTTGTATCTCTGTACAGATGTGTACGGAATATTCAAATGTTTGCAACCTATATGTGGTCTGTGTCCCTTAGCAATGCCCATATATGTGATATTATTGCCAAATAGCCACAATGAGTATAGTGACACACATGCCAGCATCAGGTATCATACTTGACTGAAAATCATGCTGATATAACATCTGATACCCTGTCATTTGTCTAGGCTTGTAGGAGCAATACATGACTCCAGATGCTATTTCTGGTGGGTTATCTAACCATCCATGAAGGCATTCAGAACATTACATGTTGTAAGAGGTAGTGTGTTATGCCCCATGCATATAATCTATGTGGGGCATTTCATGTGTATGTAGTACTGCAGTACATCAAAGTTGAAATGTAGATTTACTAATCTGTCTATTGCCAACTGTGCTTGTGTTACTGTATGCACATGCCCTGCGTCAATCCTTACTGTGGTTATGCAAAGGATATACCATTTTGTCTCCCTGTTCCACCTGGTGAACTCAGGAATACATACCACAAACCTGTCATACACAGTATCCTGCATGCCCTCATCAAATGCATTAGGGTTGAGTGTATCGGAAAGAAATGTCAGGGCCAACAGGTGTTGACAGGTGAATATGTTGCAGTTAATGTAATGGCTATGCTTGTGAGGGACATGTTGACAGTATTGCAGTAACCTGTGCTGTATGTATGAGCCTGTGGTACTACACAACACTGAGGTGACATGTCTGAAGGCTACCTGTCTGTGACAAGGGGTATGTATGCAAGGTCACACTGTCTGACAACAGTGTCCCTCACACACTGTTGCAAGTATACACAACTGGTACATGTATATATAAAGCTGTACCTTGCCTATGATATGGTTGGTGTATTCCCACTCTGCCATACTCTGTCTTGGGAATGTCTGCATGCATGGCCATAGCCTGCAGACACACACAGACACCTGGAACACAAACAAAAAACAAACAGTATGTTAGATTACATTCAGTCAGTGGTACTAACAGCAATAATGCATCTAGGCTAATAAGGTACATATGCCTGTATGTGTACCCATAACAAATGCAAGCAGACAGCACCTTACTTAGCATTACATAGTTACACTGTACTATATTCAATCTGTACATCAGACACATATTAGCATGTCCCTGCATCTATGTTATAGATCACAGGGATGCGGCACAGATATCATCATATGCACAGGGTGTGGTGTGGGTTTGCCAGAGGCCTAGGCTGGGCCATATGGTTGACATCATGTGTTTCTGTATGGAGGGGTATCCTATAGATGGGCTGTGCAGAGGTGCGTGTTTGTCTGGAGGTAACCTGCCTTTGATACAGATGTGTGTGTATGTAAACACACAGTAACGCCATGTGGCTGTCCTACACAGGGGTATGTTAGACAGTTGTGGACTGTACATGGCATGGTGTCCAGTTCACTGTCTCTGGTCATGGACATGGGAAATGGTCCTACCAGGGGTATCACTGGCATCACCAGCACCAAGGTCAGATGTAGTACTGCTTCCAGATGGTGACTGCTGTCTGCTGGATCCATGCCTGTGACGGGACTGGCCAGGACCACATGTCAATGGCCTGCTCCGGTGTGATGTGGACAGCAACCCCCCCCCTTCCTGTAGTGCTGGTGTCACTGCCACTACAATACTATGAAGGTGCATGACCCCGTAGACTCTCAGCTGTTGTTAGAGCTGACCTCCATCCATGTGGCCGATGCCCATCTCCCACCACATGCTCTAGCACAGACATGCCACGGTCGAGGATTGCCAAGGTCTCACCCTACCATCTAGTCATGACCTCAGTATTTTGACATGTGGCCTCAACAAGGTTATGCATGTTACCATGTAAATCAGGAAGAGTTGCATCCACCACCCTGAGTATTTGTCTGGTGTTGCATTCACTATATGCCCGTGCATCCATAACAGCCCAAAACATAAGTCTGGTGACACCTGCTGTGGCACTTGTGATAGCGGCTTGATGAGCAGCAGTCTCTTCCTGTGAGCACCCCTGTCCATCTGCCTGTGTGGGACCTCACCTGCACTTTGGCTATGGTCTGTGTCTACACTCAAAATTGCCATAGTCACCACACTAGCCTGTTCCATGCCACCACCTGCCAATTGTCCATCATCTGTGGCCACTGGTGACGGGATATGTGTGGGCATTTTCACTGTGTGCAGGGATGGTGTGGACAAGAGTGGGATGCCAACCAATGGCACAGATTCAGCCCCTGACAACCCCACCTGTCCCTCACTGTTACTATCATCTTGCAGAGTCTGCAGAGACAATGACATCAGTTTCTAAGTGGGAGAAACCCCGGACCCTATCGCCACCTGTGAGGGGAAGACAACATATGTCCATTAATACCTGCACTTTGATGGTACACACATGCACACATGCCCACACACACACACACACACACACACACACACACACACACACACACACACACACACACACACACACACACACACACACACACACACACACACTTACAGGTGAGGTGGCACAAATCTACACAGACCTCACATTACTCAAATGGTGACATGCATGACATGTGGCCCTCAACATCATGCATTGCAACCAGTTTTAATACAGGTAACTAACAATATAGAGCTCTGGGATACATGAGTAGTGCTAGTAGGTGATGACCCTTCATCAGCACAGACTGCACCCATGTACACATCATTGCTGTTCACTTATATAGCACAGTGGCAAGTACTACAAAACATACCTCACAACTGTACAGATCCTTGCAGGATGTGTAGGTGTCTGGCTTGTATGTTTGCTCTGTTTCTCATAACCCATGTGTTTGTCTGATACATAACTGGGATTATCTGCAGAGTGACATCACTGATTAATGACATATATTTGAGTTTCAGACCTCCAAACCAGCAGTAAATGTGTGGTCACACAATTCCTGTTACACCACCAACCTTCTAAGCTTACAGTGAATATGAAAAGTGTACACAACCCTGTTAACATTCCATGTTCTTGTAATATATAAGATGAGACCGCAATAATGCATTCCAATATATTACCCACATTTCATGTGACATATGACCTGAGCAATCCAATCAATAAACAAACAAATGTGTTATATGTAAAATATAATGAATAACATATGTACAATATGGTGGTTGCATAAGTGTGCAATCCCTAAAAATGATACTTTGTTGAAGCACCTTGTAAGTAACTTACAGCATTCACTCTTCTGGGGAAGGTGTCTATCAGCATGGCACATCTTGACTTAGCATTATTTGGCCACGCTTCCTTGCAAAGGTCCCCAACTCTGTCAGATTGCAAGGACAGCTCATGTGCACAGCCGTCATCAGGTCACATTGGGGTTTTGCTATTGAGTTTAGGTCTAGGCTCTTGCTGGACCAATCAATAACCCTGAATGTGCTCAGGTGGAGACATTCTTAGGTAGCTTTGGATGTATGATTCAGGACATTGTCATGTTGAAGGCTGACACCTCTCCCATTCCTCAACATTCTCTAGATGCCTGATGGATGTTGGCCAGACATGAGTGTTATTTTGAACTGTTCAGAATTCCCACCACCATGACTACAGGCCCAGTTCCACCTTTAGAACAGCATCCCCACAGCAGGCCAATGCCACCAGTATGAGTCACCATGGGGATGATGGTCTTCAGGTGAAGAGAGGTGTTGCTTGTGCACCACACATACCTTTTGGCATTATAGCTGTGAGGTCGATCCATAGTCTTATTACACCATAACACATTTTCACACATGCCTTTGGGGGGCTTGATGTGCTGTATTGCAAGTTGTATCCACCCCTGGATGTTTTTTGGTGTGGGGAAATGGTTCCATCTTCTGACCCTACCCCACAGGCCAGACGTATGCAGAATACGAGAGATTGTTCTCACATGTAGTACACAACACCAGTACTTGCAAGAGATTTCTTCAACACCCTCAGTGTTGCTGTATGTCTCTTAGCAGCCTCCCTGGCCTGGTTTGGACATGTCTTTTCATCAGTTTTGGAGGGGCGTCAGGTTCTTTTCAACATCACTGTTATCCCATATTCAATCCACCTTTTGATGACTGTCTCCACTGTGTTCCATGGTGTATGCAATGCTGTGGTAATGTTGTTGAACCAACTCCAGAGTGATACCTTTCAAATATGATATCCCTTTGCTGCTTTGTAAGCTGTCTGCAAGCCATGACTGTTAATGTTGCAGGCAACAGAGCAAATGTCATGAATATCCTACTTGGACAGCAGACTGTTGTTTGGTGTTACCCAGAGTGCATTTACTTGATGGCAGGTGTGTACCCAAGCAGACTGAATGCTGTCAGTAAATCACAAGTTGCTTAAATATAAAAAGAAATATCTGAAGGGTGTGCACATGTATGCATCTAGCTTATTGTAAGGTTTGTATACTCCATATTTGGTGCCCAACAGATTTGCTAGTTTTACAAGTGAATTGTTCATGTTATAGGTCACATTAAAGGTTGGAAAAGGTGTGGACTGACATATTGTGGTCTCAATTTGTATATAGCACAAATACCTGACATCTTAACAGGGGTGTGCACACTGTTTATATCCACTGTATAACAGTAATGTTTCACACATGTCCCTACCTTAGGCAATTTGTCCACCCATTTTGCTGGTCCCTGTCCAGACGTCTTGCACTGACAGGTTGTCAGGTATTCTACAGGAATGTTACATTCTCTTCAGATAGGGCCCTGTGTTGACCACTGTGATGCAATACAGTTAACCACACCACAAGTGAACATGCAAATAAAGCAATATGACTATGACTGACAGTTGTGTGCATGGTAAATTGTATGCCCTTCACATGCCTGGGGTCCTGGCAAACCACAACAGAACACTACTTACCATCTTCAGGCTGCTGTCCCACATGCAGACCAGATGGACCTAGGTAGTTGTGAGAGAGAAGTATTGTCAGCAGACTCACATGTCGCATTGGTACAGGATGGATGCAGCATGTCTGCACATTTACAGTACAACCCCCCAATACTACACTATTTGCTGTCCTTCAACATAGATGTGCACTTCTGTGCATTAGAAAACCTCATCCGCAACTGCAGTCTGACCTGACACATGCATGTAGATACTCTACAGGTACAAGTATTTCTACTAGACTAGTCTAGTAATCTCCACTGGGGCCTTACCTGCACACTTCTGGTCCACTGTCTGGGTGCCACCCACCTCCAGCATGTGAGGGTCTGTACATTGATTGTTCTGGGATGGGTGCCCCAAGGTTGGTGAGAAGATCCTCGGTGGGTGTCAGTGGGGGCTGCATAGCTGAACCCCATCTGTGGCTGTGCGGTCCCTGGCCACTGCAGCAGCTCTTTGCTTGGCATGGCGTATGAGGTCAGTTGCACGATGCCAGACCTGCTCGTATGTACATGCATGCAGGATAACATCATTTACTGTGTGGACAAGGTCGGCCCAAAGGGCGGTCCTCTCCCACAGATGTTGTTGGCTCTGGACGAACATAATTGCATGTAGCTTTAGTATGGCTTTGATGAAATTGGTATTGTCAGCTGCTGAAAATGTTTCTCTTCTTTGATGTGACATTGCCACCTGGAAGATATAAATAGGGAAACATGTCACAGGATCTCATAAATCTGGCAACAGTACATACAGAACCTGAGCATGTACATTGAATACCAGTAGCTACCTCTCACAACCACACCATACCCCTGTAATCTATCAGCACAGTATCAGCTTGCATTGAAATACCATTACAACCAAAACTGCGGAGACAGGCCAACAAAATGGGGGAGAATGTTCCAGACATACAGATAGATTGTAAGCATTGCTTTTATACATTTGGATAAATGCTAGTCTAATAGGGTTTGTGTGGACATGGAGTTTCTGTGTGATTTTAACTTTGACAGTGTTATCTGTTTGACAATACTCTCAACTGTAGGGCTATCCACAGAATAGTCAGAGTTTGGACTCTTATGTTTGGTGTTGTTCCTCTGGCATTTTTTGTCTTTGGAAAATCAGTAGCATACATGGGGATTGCAGTCAGTAACTGCTAACATCCATTTGTGTTTCTGACCTCATATCCCTCAGAAAAGACATGTTACAACTAACCATGTTTCACCAGCAACTTTCTCAGTTTCTAACAGCAATATTCCAAATATGCCCCTGTTTTTGGGCCTCTGTCGCACAATTATGTCAGGCTTAGTCCAGATGTCATGCAGTAAGAGGTTGATAGGTATGGTATATGATTATTTAGTGCCTACATTCCTGATATCATCCCACTGATGTATCAGACTACCAGACATATTATGTGGAAGAGGCCTTATATATGAGGGGAAAACCTGGTCATTCTGTTGGACTCTGTACAGTCGAGAGTTCTATGTATTTCTGGCAATTGTTGACAGACTGTCAGGAATGTGTAGGAATGTAGTGTGTCAATGTTATTTAGCCTGTGTAGGGAGAGGGGTGGATGTATGTGTTGTGGCACCTTTTCTATCTGCCTGTGCATACTGCTCCTGTTTCTGTCTATTGGCTGTATATGTTTGTAGGTGCAGACTGAGACATGTCCCATACCATGGTCAGACATCATACTACACTGTGAATTGGGCCAGTATATGTAAGGGGAGTGTGTGAATGGCAAACATGTTGAGATGTTTTTGTTCACACAGTCCTTATACTGTACTGTTCCTTTGGCTTACCGGTATGTCACTGTGGCTGTGGTGGAACTGGTTGTGGGTATGCACCTTCACATTGGTGTCTGTTTTTCAGTGCTCTTACATCCTTGTAGTCCATGATATATTTGCCAATACATCTGTAATTCCCACTAGCGGATTTGGGTTAGTGTTGTGTCAGTCTGACTGTAGTTTGGACAGTGCTCTGTGACATGTATAGCAGCTGAGTGTAGTTACCCTATTGTGATGTTATGTCCAGATATTTGTATGATGTGTTGTTGCCTGGCCCCCATAAGTGTTGTGTATTTCTGACACATCAGTGGGATGATGTGAGCATTTCAGTCACTAACTAGTGAGAAGTAATTGAGTGTTGGACTTGTGCTATGTCAGTCAATATATGTCAGGACAGACATGACGGTGTTACTACAGCAACTGTGTCAGCTTATCTTCTCCAGCATTTCAGATATGTCCATATTTTCATGACTTTCTCCCCCCACTTTGTCAAGCTTGGTCCAGATTCCTTTCACTAAGGGGATCTGGGCCTACCTCTCAACTGTCTGGATTGTTGCAGTATGTCCACGTTTATTGCTCATATTTCTGGTCTGTTCCACAAATTCATTATTATTATATCCCTGTTAACTGTAATGATCTCCAGATTTCAGACAGTAAATGATGACCTACATTTCAGTTTCAGAGCTCACATCCTTCCGAACATGTATGCTGAAACAAACAATTTCACTCTGGCAACATTCTGCATTTATAAGAGCAATATTTAAAATATGTCTCTACTTTGTGCTCATTGTCCCACCATTTGGAAAACCTTTGGATAGATTTCTTGCACTAAGAGGTGGTATGGTTGTTTTATATATATATATATATATATATATATATATATATATATATATATATATATATATATTGATCTAGGACTGTTGAACAAAAGTTCAACAGTCCGAATCCAAAATCACCGAATGCACTTTAACAAAAGTGCTTTTACCGAAAAAGCACTTTTGTTAAAGTCCATCAAAAAAAAAAAGAAAAAACAACAAAAAGGTGTTTATGCATGGGAGCTGTGCCCCACACACCCCCCACTTTAATATTCGCACTTTGAGATTGCACTACAGTGGGAAAAAGGAAAAAATTCCCTTACCCACACCGTAGTACGATCTCCACAATAGTCATTACCCCACGACTCCCTCTGGCTGCAGGCATTGCGAAAGTGCTTTTTCGGTTAAAAGCACTTTCGTGTAAATATGCCCGGCCATTAAGCCTTCGATGAAAAGCAACGTCAAGCATCTGTCCTAGACCCATATATATATATATATATATATATATATATATATATATATATATATATATATACTTTTTATATATATTTAGTTTTATATATATATATATATATATATATATATATATATATATATATATATATATATATAGCTATATGTATATATTTTATGTGCATATCTCTATTTATATTATGCATATATTTTTCCATATGTATGCATCTCCATACATATATAAATGTGTATATGTATAAATACAAAACCTGACTGATTCCACAGAATCTTTTCCCTACTGTTGAATGACTCTACTGCACGATATGTTTGAAAAAACATCACCAATCCTTGCAACTCAAATTATGTAGTGGTACAAATTTTAGATTATTGTGTACAGATCCCTGGGTTTGAGACTTGGCAGTGCTGATTATTTTGTGTGTGTATGCATATATATATATATATATATATATATATATATATATATGTGTGTATATATATATATATATATATATATATATATATATATATATATATATATATATATATGTATATATGTATATGTATATATGTATATATATATATATATATATATATATATATATATATATATATATATATATATATATATATATATATGTATATATATATATATATGTATATATATTACATTATTATAATAATATTATGATATTATATCCTTGTAATATTATTATAATATCATATTATATTATATTTTGATATATATTTCTTTATATATCTGTTATTGCGTATAAAATGTGCTTCCATTACAGTAGCAAGGGATGTAACTATACTGTATGAGACACATATATACATGGGTGGTTTCACGTTATATGCACTCATACTTCCATTTTACACCAGCTACACTAACCTGGGTGACAAAAATAACTTGCCATATATTTTAATATGAAAATATTGCTTTTAATATTGCTTTCCCTTGTAAAATTGGATTGCCTTTTGTAGTACTCAAAGTGTGTATGCCTCCATGCCAAACTAGGACTCTGACCACTACACTACCTTGGTTTGGGGATTTGAGCTGTGCATTTTTATTTCTCTAATATTGCATATTAATATTATGATATTATATTAAATTGAGAGTATTGAGGTTTTTGGCCATGTCATTGAGGACTGCTGTCATAATATAATAGCATACATTTTAGTTTCTAAAGTGTATCCTTCAGAACATTCATGCTAATGCAAAACCTGTTTTGTATCAACTTTCTGTCTGTCCTCTCTGCAGATGGGATGACATGGGTAGTCAGTCTGCGGTTGACTGAGAGCCCATGCCTGTGTTCATGTAGGATGCAGCCAGAAATGGTATCAGGCCTAGGGAGATCTCTGTGTGTTGCCTTTGAGAGGGCATTACACACCTGCTTCCTGATCATGAGTGGAGGGGGGGCAGGTGCTGTACATGCATGTGAACCTGTGGGGAGACAGGGGGGGATGAAGTTTACACTTCACCTGTCTGCAGCCAGTTGTCTATACCTATGGTATATGTGCATGTGGTGTTAGTGACCACCACTACAGAGCAGATATGTGTGCTGCCTCTGGAATTGCAAACACATGTCTGGAAGGCCTACTGATTGGCCTTGGTGGATGTATCCAGTCTGCACTCAAAGACAGCCTCAGTGTACATCACCTGTGACCTTATTTGCTTGTGCAGAACAAGGTGACATGGATGCCAATGAGGCAGCTGTTCCTTCCTGGCCAGTCCTGTGATTATTTCCACCTATGATGGTAGTTGTGTATTGTTGCTGTCTACCACAGGTGTTCCACCTACCTTGAGGGGATTGATGTTGTTCTGTCAGTTATTGCTGAGGCCATACAGCTATGTAGGTGCCCACATAGTATTGTGGTGTAGCCTGGATACTTCTGCTAGTTCCAACATATGGGACTCCCTTCATGTGGGCCTTGCCCCTTTTCCTTGCCTGTGCAGGGGACATTATGAACATTATGGAGGTGTGAGGGCTACAGATTCACAGACAGTAGGTGGGAATACCTCACAGGGCAGGACATGTGGACACAGCCCAACAACATGTGGGACAAAGGTCCAGATTTCAGTACAGATTGTATGTCATTAGTGATGTTATACACATGGAGGGTTGCTAAATTGACAGGGTTCATCTGGACATGCATTTACTGAGTGACCTGACATCTGACAGTGATATCCCTCTGACATACCTCTCAACTGGCATGTTGTCCACAGAGTGGCCAGAGGTTTGCCTTTTATGTTTGGTCATTAATAAAACAATGTCTATTTTGTGGTGTCGGTAGGATAATGTGAGGATTGTAGTCACTAACTGTTGACATCCATTGGTATTGCAGATATCATATCCTTCAGGGATGTTATGTTACAACAACACATGTAACACCAGCTACTGTTTCATTTTGTAACACCATTATGTGTGATATGTCCCACTCTCCGGCCTCCTGTCTCCCAAGTACATCATGCATTGTCCAGATGTCCTGCACTATGAGGTGCAGAGGTGTGGTATATCATTAATTACCTGCTGCACTCCAGTTATCATCCCAGTGACCTAGCAGACTCCTGACTGTGGTATGCGGCAGTGGCCAGGATTATGGTTCCACATCCTGGAAATTCTGTGGAAATATGTACATATGACAGTTATGTATGTCTGGCCATTGTGAACAGATTGCCAGGATTGTGTAGCAGTGTTGTATGTAGATTTGCTGGGCTGGGTAGGGAGAGTAGCAGATGTGAGCACCATACATCCTTTACCTATCTGACTGTGCATGCTGCTATAGTTGCTGGCAGTCTATCAGGTCTGTAAACTTGTAGGGGAAGACTGTGAAATGTCCTGTAGCACCTCAGGATTCCCAGTACACTGTATGTCAGTGTAGTGTATGACTGGCAATCAGGATATGTTTGTTCAGACAGTTGCTGTTCTCTGGAGTTCATTGTGAATACTGGTATGTTGCTGTGACTATGGTGTAAATGTTTTTAGGTGGACATTTTTGCACCACTATCTGCTTTTCACTACAGTTCCATCCCTGTAGTGCATGCTATATTTGAATATACATGGGTAAGTGCCCAGAGCTGATGTGGGGTAGTGTCGTGTTGGTCTTACTGTGCTTCATAAGGTGCTGGGTGACACGTTTGACAGCTGTCAGGGGATTTCCATTCTGTTACATGACTGTGGCCATACCTCTACACTGTCCAGAGGCCTAGACACTGTCCAGATGTGTGGCACATATGTTTGGTCTGTTTCTACACAGTCGTTGTCTTTTGGCTAATCATTTGGATACTTTGGGGAATGCAGTCAGTACATGCGAACATCCATTAGTGTCACTGATGTAGTATCTCTCAGAAAAGATATGTGACAACAAACCCAGTAACACCAGCAACTGTCTAAATTTATAACAGCAATATGTCCAATATACCCCCGTGTTTGGTCCTCTGTCTCCTAATTATATCAGCTTTGTCCAGATGTCATGCACTAAGAAGTTCAGAGGTATGTAGTATCATTATTTATTGCCTTTATTCCTGCTACCATCCCAGTGATGCCATAGACCCCCAAACATGTAACAAGGTAGCGGCCATTGATATGAGTCCTGTGACTATGCATTCTGTGGGAAACTGTACATTTGAGAAGCCTGTGTATGTCTGGCCATTGTTAACAGACTGTCAGGATTGTGTAGCGGTGTGGTGTGTACATGTTATTTGGGCTGTGTAGGGAGGGTGTACATGTGAGTTTCATGGGCCCTTTTTATCTGACTGCGCATGCTGCTCCAGTTTCTGGTTCCCTATCACCTTTATACATTTGTGCAGGCATACTGTGACATGTCCCGTAACACCTCAAGATTCCCACTGCACTTTAACTTGAGGCAGTATATGTAGAGGTAATGTGTGAGTGGCAAATAGGATATTGTTGCTCACACAGTCATTATACTGTAGTGTTCAGTTTGCTTACTGGTATGCCGCTGTGACTGTGGTGCAATTGGTTGTGGCTATACACTTTCACACCAGTGTCTGTTTTCCACTAGTGTTACATACCTGCAGTGCCTGTTATATTTGCAAATGCATTTGTACAGCCTCAGAGCTGGATTTGGGTACTGTTATGTCAGTCTGAGTGTACCTTGGATGTTCCTTGTTAGCTGAGTGTAGTTTACCTAATGTTGTATGTCCACACATTCTTAGGATGTTCTGTTGTCTGGCCGATATCATTGGTCTGGTCCCCATAACTGTTATGTATTCCTGACACATCAGTGAGATGATGTGGGGATTGAGGTCACTAACTAATGAGAAGCAATTGAGTTGCAGATTTGTGATATATTTTAGAACATGCGGTGTTACTACATCACCTTTCTCAGCTTATCTACTCATGTAATTTGGATATGTCCCTAATTTCATGCCTTTGTCCCTCCACTTTGTCAGGATTGGTCCAGATCCATTGCACTAAGGGGTTCTGAGCATACCACTACACTGCCAGGATTTTCACAGAATGTCCAGATGTTTGGCCCATACTTTTGTTCTGTTCCACAATTTATTTGTATTTGTCTGGTAAATCACCATGATGATACAAGGATTTATGTCAGAAAATAATGACATAACATTTCAGTTTCCATCCTCATATCCATCGGTGATTGTCTGCTGAAATGCACCCTGTTGCTGTAACAAATGTCTTAATTCCTAATAGCAATCATTGAAATATGTCCCTATATCTGCCCCACCTTTTACAGCATTTGTTCAGGTGTTTTGCATTAAGAGGTTGAGAGGATGGTTCTGAGGTCTGACTACACTGCACGTTATGTACATACATTTATGTATATATATTTTATATATATATATATATATATATATATATATATATATATATGTATATATATATATATATATATATATCTATAAAACATATGAACCTATATATATATATATATATATATATATATATATATATATATATATATATATATATATTTTTTTTTTCCTTCCTTTATATATTTATATATGTATATCCATATTATTTATCCACTATTTCATATATATGTTTCAACAAACATAGATATATGTATATGTGTATATGTCTATATACAATGGTTTACCTTCATATGCCCATAAATAACACATGCGAACGCACTAGTGTTTGATTCAAAAACACAAAAACGTAACACCGAACCTCACCAAAGTTCGAAAATCAAAATCTGGAAAACCAGATGCGATGATTTTTGAACTACAAAGTCGAATACACATCGTAATGCAGGATGGCAAGGATAACTGCACCCTCCACACCCCCCCCTACTTTAATATGCTAACTCTGAGATCACACTACAGTGGGGAAAGGGACCATTTCCCGATCCCCACTATAGTGCAATCTGCACCCAAAATGTCGACTCTGCAATGAGTGAATGCCAATGTGCATTCACTCATTGCATATTCGGACAATTTTTTTTCGAGTTTGTGAAAATTTAGGAACTTCCTTTCAAACTTCGTGTAATCGCCCATGTGCATCACGCACATATAAAGGTAAACCATATATAACACATGAATGATTCCACAGTGCTTTCTCTCTAATGCTATATGCCTCTTTTGCATGATATGTTTGAAAAAACAATACTAGCTTCTACAGCTCCAGTGGTTCATTGCTCTGACTGTAGTGTACAGGGTTATGGGTTTGAGACTTGGGAGTAATTTTTTTTTCTTACTGTTAAATGACCAGAATGCATAATATGTTTGTTAAAGCACTACTGACTTTCTCAGCTCAGATGGTGTAGGGATATGTTGCTGTGATTGTAAAGCACTGCATCCTAGATTCAAGATATAATAGGGAAGGCAATTTTGTTTCTGGACAGAACAAGGTCTGATGGATACAGAGTGATTAAGGCACTTTTAAGCAGTTGTAAGTGGGTTATTCTTGTGTGACTGTATTGTATGGAGCACTTGTGTTTATATGGGAGTTTCACATCTTTTCTAGACTGACATATCATGTTTGGACCTGCTACACTACTCTGCTTGACAAGAAACAGTTGCTACATAATTTAAGTTTACAAAAATAATTTTAAAACTACTTTCCCATAGAAAAACAAGTTGCTTATCTTGGTATTCAAACCATGAATGCCTGTATGTAAAGCAGGGACTCTAACCACTACACTATCTCACGTTGGAAATTTCATTTATATATTTGGATTTATCTCCTAGGGGATGTTTAAGCTATGCTAACCGGACAGCTATTACGCACACACCTCCTTCATTACATTTATTAAACATTCCTTAGGCTTGTAAAAAAAGTTTATATTATTTTTATATTATAATGTTGTATAAGTGAGCCTTGTGATGTTTTGACAACTCATTGAGGACTGCAATCATGAATTAATGGCATTCATTTTTTTTCAGGCTTCTATCCTTCAGGGACTCCTGCTAATACATATCCTGTTATCTATCAACTTTGTAAGTGTGTGAGGTCAATTTTTCAGGCATGTCCCTAATTTATTATTTATTCCCCCCATCATTTGTGCCTTTGTTAACATGCACTGCCATAAGGGGATATTGGCATACATTTGCTTTCAGACTTCTATCCTTCCATAATTCATGTTAATGCATGACCTGTTTTCTATCAACCTTCTGTGTTTGTGAGGGCTATATGTGTGTTTTGTCACTTTTGGGGGATTTATCCCCCATTATGTGTGCATTTGCACACATTTCTTGCTTTAGCAGGTTGCAGAAGTGTTGTACAGCACTTTAGTAATGCAGGGTGTGTGTCACAGAACCTGTCACACACCACTTGCATTGCTGTCTTGTTGCCGATGTTTATTTCTGTGTCTGCGGACAGTGAAATGATAATTATTTCATTTCAGAGTAAATCTCTAATATTATGTCAGTTTGGCTTAGAAAGTGCTGTACGGTACATTCTGAGTGCGGGGGGTGTGATCAGTGTCCATGCACTACTTTAACATGTCCCCTGCGCTTGTTTATGGTTTGTGCCGTATAACAAGTACAGCAGTGCACTTTCATGAATATTTAAGGTGCGCTGCTGTGCTAAATGGACATGAACCACTCCGTGCAAGAATAATCTTATTCTTGCATGGATTTTCTTGAATCCAGGGGTCTGTGTTTTAAACAGACTGCAGTAAACAGCCAACAAGACTTTGTGTCTTAAGAAGAATTTGGTTTTCAGCAGCAAGCACAGCATGCAACACCTAAATAAATTATTTTTTCAGTATCACATCACGAGTCAACTGACATATGTTTCTGGCCATCATGGAAGCACTGGCATGTTCTGAATGGAACAGAAGATGCATGCTTAGGTCTATGTTATTCAAACCAATACATTTTTATTATTTTTTTTACAATTGTATAATAGTACCAGGAATAGCAGAGACCCTAAAGAAAATAAAAAGGCATACAAAAGTAATATTATTGATATAAGGTTGTACTAGATAAATGACACTACAAATAAAATTCAAGGTAATATTTATTTTCTAGAGGGACAAACATGTCATGTTAAAAACTGTTCATTTCAGAGGACAGAGAAGACAGATATATATCCAGCTTTCACAATGTAAAACAAACCTATCTTTACATAAAAATGTCACATTGGTCAAAAGAAAAGATTCTTAGTGTGTCTTAATCTAAAAGGCAGCTAGAGGACAAATATATGCCCAACTTTCACAACAAATGCATCTTCATAAATGTTGCATACTGCGAGTAAAAGAAAAAAAGGGCATTATTTCAGTTTTACACTGACTGTATAAAGAATACTGCAGAAGGGTCTAAATCGAGCTTCTTCTTCACAGTTAGGGATTGCCACAGCAAATCACCTGTCTGCTCATGATTGGCAGTGGAGTTTTATGGTGTCAAGTTGCCAGCCTGGCACCCAACCATCCACAGAAGGCACACACACTCACGGCCAATTTAGAGTGTCCAGTCCACCTACAGCATGTGTTTAGGATGAAACTGGAGCAAACCCACACAACCACAGGGAGGACATGCAGATTCCACACAGAAGGCACCCCAGCCAAGGATCGAACTGGAGTACCTCCTGCTGCGAGGTGGTAATGCTAACCACTGCAACACCATGGCCACCCTAAGGGTCTAAGTAGAGCTATAGGAAGGAAAATAGTATCTCATTCCCTCTTGACAATACTGGCTGTAAAAAAAAAGACTCTTTTAGGGGGGAGGGAAAAACAGGCTTAAGTGCATTAGAAACACTGGTAAACAGATTAAACCTGACAGGCCAAGATATTTTACAAGTCGCTAATAGCTATCATAATTATTATTGTGTTGGCTTAGTATTAAATTGTATTTACAACCTGTTATACAGTAAAGCTATACAAGAGAGACAGAAAATATGTGAAAAAATGAGCAATACTGCTCACCATCTTTTAATATGTTTTCGGCAAGACAATCCCTGGGATTCAGGAAGCACAAAAATCTGTGCAGGAACTGCGTAGCCATTCCTACATGGAATATGACTGCTGACTGATCCAGCAAACAGTCGATCTAGCATGCACAAGCATGCCTACACTGTTTCTGCATGGGCACAACTGAAGAATGCTAATTCCCTCATTTGCTGGTGAAAAGCATGCAAATGAGGTGAATTAGTGATTCAGCAAGCAGGCAGGAATCTGTGCAAGAACAGTGAACAGAGACATGACAGCTCACAGAAAAGCATGTATTGGAAAAGTGCTTAATTTTTTATAAAAATCAAAGTTGTTTTTTTGGCCCATCTCAGCCATTTAAGCATAGGGCAGCACCACGCAATAGTGATCATGCCAAAAATAAAAAAAATGTGAAAACTCAATTTTAAGGAACATCTGCATTTTGCCATTATAGTCTATGGCATGCAGAATGAAAACAATACCAGAGAACAGTGGGTGTCACGGGAAAGGCTCTGTTAGTACAGTAACTATGGATTAAGGCACTGGGGTATGCAAATGAGGGGAAATTTACTGAATCACAAAAATCTTCTAAGTGCCAAACTGCACCTAACCATGTAGGTGCTCTAGCATGATGGTGTAACTAGGAGGAGCAACACACATGAAAAGTGGGTGTGTCAGGTATGTTGTAAGCACATTGGAGCCCTATGGCACAGAGGTAAGCTTAGCTAAGCACAGGTAAGCAAGGGGGTGTGTCTGAGGCTGTATTGACTTATTCCATGAAATGAGGAGCATGTCCATGACCAGAGGAGGTCTATTTCTTAATGTTTACATTAGCTGAATGGGTTTGTGCAGTACACACAGAGTCTAAAAAACCCAGAAATAGCAGGACTGTTTACATTTGGGCACCAGGTTTGTGTGGCGTGCCTCGGGGCTTAAAAGGGGAGGAAATGGGAAGGATAAAAAATGAAAATAGCAGAATAAAAGCAATCAAGAACAAATTACATAGCCAGCGGGTGGAATGAATCATAGTTAGCCAATCATACAGGCAGCATCTGCAGCACAACAGTATAAACTATGGAAACACCTTACCTTACCTTCATCATTGGTATACACATGTGGGGAAATTTAAACTGGAAAAATGTTAGGGGCTGCTATTGCTTTGATCCATCAGTATGTGCTAGAGGCTGAGGGCTGAAAGAAGGATAATGTTGACAACCACCACAGACCAAGGAGGAAGAGAAGATTATTCAGACCCAGGGTAACTTACCAGGGGCTGCATGATCTAGAAACAGTAGAGCACTACAGGGTGGACACAGACATACTTCAGCAAATCACTGAGCTGTGCCAGCCTCAGCTCAGACCTACAACAAACAGAGGGGAACCCATCCCAGTGGATACAACGGTATATGTACCCTTAAGAATTCTAGCAACTGGTACTTTCCAAAGACCTACTGGGGACATCATGGGGGTCTCACAGCCATCTGCATCCAAGGTCCTTCACCAATTCCTGGATGCCATGCTACCACATGCCAGTGAGCACATTTACTTCCCCAACACCCGTGAGGAGAGGACCAGCAATATGCATCTCTTCCATCATGTAGCAGAATATGAAGGGATTAGGTACCATAGACTGCATGCACATACACACCAAAGCACCACCCGGTGAACAGAGTAGGGACTACATAAACCACAAGGGATTTCCCTTCATCAACTGCCAGGTCATCTGCAATACCCAGGGCATTATCATGAATGTATGAGCTGGCAGCCCTGGAAGCTATCACAAATCCCACATTTTGCATTTGTCACAGCTGTACCAGGCATTTGCCAGTGGGGACATCCCATATGGTCATCTGGTGGGGGATGTTGGCTAGGCACTGGAACCGTGGATGATGACACCCATCAGAAATGCACACACACCTACACAAGAATGCCATAATGAAGCACACGCACAAACCAGGATCATTATAGAGCAAGTCTTTGGGATGCTCAAGTCACAGTTCTACTGCCTAGACATATCTGGTGGAGCCATGCAGTACTCTCCAATCACATGTGCACACATGTTCATAGTATGTGCCATGCTACACAACATGATCCCGTGGAAACAGCTCCAGCAGAAACAGCACGGGGAAGGGCCACACAATCCACCACCATTGCCAAGGTCCCCACAGGTGCAGAGGGACTCGGAGGAGGAGGCTCCTGAGCCTGCTCCTAAATACCCAGTATGTTCAGACCTTGGCAAAGAGGCAACCCATAGCACACACACACTGACACTGTAGGATCCAAGGACTGACACTCCTCTCTGACTCACACACACAGTAAAATTGATGACACACACACCATATTACCTGTAACTTACCATGCATAGGCAGTGTACTGTGTGCATCCATCATAGGTGGCCCTGAAGCACTGTCCTCATAACTACCACAAGCACAAGTTAAGTCAGTCTTCTTAACAATAAATGAATGGATTAGTATGTTTTGCTAGCATATCTATGGCAATGCTGCATGCATGCAATGGAATGGGGTGGCCTACTGGGATAGCAGCACACAACTGACAGCTATGTGGGACACCAGGAAATGTCTGGCCAAAACTGGCTCCCACACACTATGCATTAGTACCCAAGGGGGCAAATCCCACTGCAGTATGTGTGTGGGAACAAGTAACCTGGGGGGGGTCATAGGTCACAGGCATGGATGTCAGTGTGGGGGTCCCATACCCACCCCTCACACCCACACAGCAAGTCAGCTGTAGAAAACCACAGATAAATGTCTGGTAAAGACACACAAATGGTGGCAATGTTGATTTACCCCCCTACAGACACACACAGTGATAGCACAGCAGGACACACAGTTGCAGTAAGGCTATGAAAGGTAGGAAGTCTGAAACTCAAATGTATGTCAGTACAATCTGACCTGTGTTCTTTACTGATATGCCTCTAGTCCCCAAGACAGGGCACAATAGTATGGTCAATGGAACCAAAATGTAAAGCAAATATCAGCACGGTCTGTGCAAATGTGTACAGTTGACAGGTGTGCACCCCATATACCCACACAAATGCAGTAACATGTATATTTGCAGTGAAATTGCAGCATAGCACACATTACCAGGGATGTACCAATACACATGAAAATGTTGCCTGTCAACAATATGCAGGAGTCAATGAGCTATGTGTATGTGTGATTAATACTGTCAGTATCTGGCCAGCATGTTCTCCCGGCAGTTGTCTTGTAGTGCCCTAGGTACAGTGCTGTCTTTGACAGGGCCATGTGCAGATAACTGCAGTGCCAACTGTTATGCATGTCAGTGACATCCACTACTCTGCCACTGACATACCTTGAAGTCACAGTGCTATGTGGGATATACTACCCATAAAAGTGACATCTTGAAGGATGCATAGCTGATGTGCCAATGCTTTTGTGAATATAAGTGCTTTTTGGTACTGTTGACAGTGGTTATTCTCAATAATCCTTTTGTCTTATGTTTGCTTTTACATATAATGGGCATGCCTGCACAGTAGAATGCACTCTGTACCCACACCCATATTTCCCAACCTCTGTCAGCAAGATGTCTGAACAAGGGCAGAAATAAAAGTGGAACAAAGGCACAATGATAGGCATGTGTTGTAAATATCGCCCTTACATACTGAGAAAGTTGGTAGGATGAGGGGTTTGCAGTAGTGGGAATTGTCTGAAGGTTATGTAGTCTGAAACAGTCATGTTTGTTTTATTTTGTAACATCATTCTTCAATTATATGTAACTAAGTTGCCATAAAAACACAAGTTTACATAGAAAGGATGAAACCTCTAGCCAAACACCTGGACAACCTTCCAAAAAATGTACAGGTGAGAGTTATGCCCACACAAAGATATGACATCTCTGGTTAGAAAGATACCACACAAGCAGGAGATCCCCAGCCAGTATATCACCAGGTTGAAGGACTGTTTACACAGCATGTCATTACTAAACTGGCTGCAGCCACACCTCACAAATGGCCTTGTTAGTCAAGAATGTACATAGCTGCCCTCACAATATTGGTCTATACACCATACAACTAGAATTCCTCTGGTAAAGCACTGTGATGATCTGAGGATGTCTACCACTAGGTAATGACACAATACATTGCAATGTCATAGTGCAGATATGTCAGAAAATGTGCACTAAACAAACCAAGTACCCTGAGGAAAGTCCTGTGTACTCCTGAGAGATATGGCTGTAGCACACAAAACCCTGGACTGGAGTATACCTATTGCTGGAATGGAGTCCCACTCTAACTATAGAAGTGCCAGCATAAAAGGTGAGCCCCACTGTGTAACCATACTAAGGTTGGGTTTATAATATCACATCACCTGCCTGTGTGTGTGTGTGTGTGTGTGTGTGTGTGTGTGTGTGTGTGTGTGTGTGTGTGTGTGTGTGTGTGTGTGTGTGTGTGTGCATGTCCGTAGGTCTAAGTATTGGGAGACTGTTCCCACTCAGTACACTTCACATTGCCCTACATCACAAGATCTGCTGCTGTCATTCACCTTAGAAGTACCATTGGAAATCGCTCACCCCTATAAGCTTTGTTGTGTGTGTGATAATTGTGTAACACTATAGTACAAATAATTAGATAGGTAGGGGTTCTAATCTCAATACTGGAAGTGGTGTTTGTGTGTGTGTGTGTGTGTGTGTGTGTGTGTGTGTGTGTGTGTGTGTGTGTGTGTGTGTGTGTGTGTGTGTGTGAGAGAGAGACAGTTGTGCATGTGAGAGTGAGGGGGTGTGTCTTTGTCTATAGCTGAGACAGTTTTAGGCCGTTCCCACCCACAACACTTCTCAGTGCCCCACTTTACCAGTCCTGCTGATGTCATTCCAGTTATCAGGACCTTTCAGTTGTGAGCCCAGTACGCTCTGTAGTGTGTGCAATAACTGTATAACACTATAGTACAAATAATGAGATAGGCAGGGGTTCTCCTCTCAGCTCTGACAAATGTGTGTGTGGGTGTATAAATGTTTGTGTAAGTGTGTATGTTTGTAGGAAGAAGCATTTTGATAAGTTTCCCACCCACTACCCAACTTTATCAGTCATGCTGACGTCATTCCCCTTATAGGTTCATAGGTGTGCACTAGGCTAATGGCCCTTGAGACTTTACAAGCCAGAGCTCCTTTGTGTTGGCCTAAACTCCTGAGAAGTAGAAGCTGAACAGGAGAGTAACCAGGAGTGATCCCTGTGCGACTCTACTTGTGACTGGTTGGGAGTCTGACTTGGTGTTTTCTACTTTCACACTGTGTGTCCCATCTGTGAGCCAGTTTGTAACCTACCTAGTGATATAATGGTTGATGCCTAGTTTGGTGGGTCCTTCAATAATTCCTGACTGAGGAATGGTATCAAAAGCATAGGCCAGATTGGTGTAGGGTGTATGCAGTGCCTTACCATCATACACAGCCCTGGTGACTGATTCAAAGAAGTCAACCAGGTTGAGCAGGCATGATCTCCCTTTTCTAAAGCCAAACTGTTGAGGAGTCCAAAGTTAGGAGATTACCTATATCTTTGTCGATCAGGTCCCTAATGATGCTCTCCATAGTTGTACATATCAGACTCATCAGGCTAATGGGCTGATAATTCCCAGGTTGTGTAGTCACTACCCCTTTATGGAGAGGGATGACTGTAGCAGTGCACCATTTGGGAGGGACAAAGCCTGAGGTGAGGCTGTGACTGAACAGGGCACAGAGATGTGGTGCCAGGTCTCTTTGTACTTCATGTAGAACACAGCTAGGGATATTTTTGGTGCCATGGAAGCTGTATTCTTGCTCATGGGCAATGAAGGTTTAGCCTGTGCTGCAGTAATGCTGGGTGCCTGGCATTCTTCTGGCATTGTGATTGTTCTCTTGGGGGGAAGGGTAAAGCTGGCACTGAATGTGTTTGCAAGAATGTTGGCAATATATGTTGGCTCAGTAAAGACGGTAGCATTGTGCAGTAACTCAGAACACTTCTGGGTATTGCCGTGGAGGTTCTTGATATAATTATCAAAGGCTTGGTGATTGTTGTCTGTGTCTCCTGCAATTCTGCCATCATAGCTCGCTTTAGATTATTTCATGAGGGATCTCAACTTGTTGTTGAGGCTAATAAGGGAGTTTTTCTCATCTTGGGACTCCACCTTTTTCTGCAACAGTTTCTTCCTTCTGTTGTACAGTTTATTAAATGCAGGGGACCACCAGATTGGCCTCCAGTGTTTGGAGGAGAGCGTCTTGGTTCTGTTGGGTATGGCTAGTTCAATGCATTTATTCACATGTCTGTACAGTGCATTTGTGTATGACTCGGCAGTCATGCAGCTATTTTCCATTGGCATGGGTGCTGTGAAGTTAGCCACCTCTGTTTTTAGGAGTCCAAAGTCATCTTTGGAGAAGTTTTTTAAGGTGGTTACCTTTGCGGGGATGTGGGTGAGATGTGGATTTCCATGGTGATTACTTATGGTTGGATTTGACCAGGTAGGGATTGACTATTGTTGTCAAGCAACAGTCCCATATGTTAGTAATCAACACAGGTCAAGGACGTTGCTTCCTCTACTGGGGGTCAGAATGAGCTGGCCCAGGGCATTAGACCTGATGAATTCCAGGAAGCGTCGGGCCAGTGTATTGGTGCTTGAGTACTTTTCCCAGTTGAGGGAGGGGTAGTTGAAGTCTCCTAGTATGAGATTGTTGGGTTGGACCTTGATAGATTCCAGGGTGTTGAGGAATGTGGATTGAGAGTCTAGGAACATGGATGGAGACCTATAGCAGGCTATGACCTGGATTGCACTATTACTCAATTTCAGTTGTACCTGAAGTATCTCAGATGCATTATGCTGGGATACTAGTCTGGAGGTGTGCATATCCTTTATGAATATGGAGACACCACCACCTTTAGAGCTGTGGTCCATGTTTTGGGGATGACAGGTGTGGAATGAGTTATAGCCTGGTAGTGCAGGGGTGTTGTCTGCTGCTGTAAACCAGGTCTCCATTACAGCACAAATGTTAATGTTCTCCATTTTCAGGAGTGCTTCAAGTGACTGGCATGTTGAGATTTATATGCCTATTGTTGAGCAGCATGATCCTCAGATTGCATTTATTTATAGCTGTTACGGTGGTAATTTGATTTGGAACACTGCCTAAAAAAGCACTATAGGGGTGGCAAGAGACTTAGCCAGTACCTGGAAATCCAGGATTGACACACATCTCTGATAAGCCATTGCAGTCTGTCAATCATGTCATCCCAAGCAGATACTGGATCCCCTGAGAATGACACCAGAAACTTAAGCCAATTGTTGAAGTCAATCATTTGTGGTTTGTACTGTGGTATCATTCTGGGTGACAGTGGTATACTGCTCAGGGCTACTGTCATACCTGCCTGACCCATGTAATCTGAGAGCTCCACCATGTCTCTTTTCATGTAGTCCAGGTAGGTGCATCTCAGGTCATTCACACCCACATGGACAATGACAGAGCGATACTTGTAGTTCTTGTGGCATGATCTGGCGGGTGTGTTATGTGTTGGATTCTGGCACCTGATAGATAGCTGACTGTTACCTTCTCCATATTCAACCTAGTGAGTGGGACATCTGTGTGCCTCACTATTGAGTCACTTATGATTATTGCATTGGGAAAGGTGGTTAGCCTTAGGGGCTTAGCTTGTGGGGCACACAGTGTAGGTGAGATGTGTCCTGTGGTTTGTGCTGTGTTGTGGTGGTCGAGTGGGTGTCTGTCTTGGTGGTCTTTGCTGTTTGGGTAAATGTCTATTGAGTGCCTCTGTGAAAGTGGGTGTGTGATTTTTGTTTGTATGCCTGAGCAGTTATAGTGAGTGTTCTGGAAGGCTATGTGTTCCATGTGGTGTGGTGCAGGTGTTGACCTTCTCCTACCGACCAGCTAGTCCAGTCTTTTCTGGAGAGTGCATATCTTCCAATTTGGTGATACAAGGGTATCTCTCACAAGTCTAAGTGTTGGTTGTCTGTGTACATGAAGCAGTTGCAACAGTGTCTCAGAATGCCCAAGTGTACCAGGTTAATGGGCAAAAGCACAAAGAACTACACTTTAATCATGCCAGGAGGGGTGGTCATAACTACTACGTACTGGAGCTAATTCCATCAGGAACAACTAATGCTCATGGCTCTCAGGTGTGCTAGAATAATTGATACAAAAACCTGTTGAAGTGCAAAGCTATTAGGCTCTTAGAAGTGCAAGAGAAAAAGAACTAGCAAGATCTAAGGGAAAACTGAAGGCAGAATTTCTGGCATCTGTAATAGTTTACCTCAGCTGTGCAGTTAACAGCACCTTGGGAAAGTTGTCAGTTCAATAAGCTCTGTAGTGCATGCAGTAATTGTGTAACACTATAGTACAAATAACTAAATAGGCAGGGGTTCTAGTCTCAGATCTGGCATATTGTGTGCGTGTGTGTGTGTGTGTGTGTGTGTGTGTGTGTGTGTGTGTGTGTGTGTGTGTGTGTGTGTGTGTGTCTGTGTGTGTGTGTGTCTGTGTGTGTGTGTGTCTGTGTGTGAGGATCATATCCTTGTTTGGCTTATACCATTTTGATGTGTGTATCACCCTTGTCTGTCTGCCACCTCCTGATGGCATTACTTTATATAGTATGGTAGCAGCATCTGCCTCACATGCAGCATGTTAAACCATTGTACAGGTCATACCAGTCCTCTGTACAGATGTCTATGGAATATCCAGATGTTTGCAACCAATATGTGGTCTGTGTCCCTTAGCAATGCCAATGTATTTGATATTGTTGCAAAACAGCCACAGTGAGTGTAGTGACACACATGCCGGCATCAGGTATCATTCCTGACTGAAATATCATGCTGATACAATGTCTGCTACCCTAGCACTCATCCAGGCTTGTAAGAGCAATACATGACTCCAGATGCTATTTCTGGTGGGTTATCTCGCCATCCATGAAGACATTCACAACATTAAATGTTGTAAGGGGTAGTGGGTTAGGCCCCATGCATATAATCTATGCATGGCATGGCATGTGTATGTAGTACTACAGTAAATCAAAGTGGATATGTAGGTTTACTAATATGTCTATTGCCAACTGTGTTTGTGTTACTGAAGGCACATGCCCTGTGTCAGTCCTTACTGTGTGTAGGCACAGGATATATCATTTTGCCTCCCTGTTCCATCCTGTAAACTCAGGAATACATACCACAAACCTGTCATACACAGTATCATGCATGCCATCACCAACTGCATCAGGGTTGAGTGTATGGGAAAGAAATGGCATGGCCAACAGGTGTTGACATATGAATCTGTTGCAGTTAATATAGTGGCTATGCTTGTGAGGTACCTGCTTACAGTATTGCAATAACCTGCTCTGTATGTATGAGCCTGTGGTACTACACAACACTGAGGTGACATGTCTGAAGGCTAGCTGTCTGTGACAAGGAGTATTTATGCAACGTCACACTGTTGGACAACAGTGCCCCTCACACACTATTGCATGCATACACACCTGGTACATGTACATATAAAGCTGTACCTTGCCTATGACATGGTCAGTGTATTCCCACTCTGCCATACTCCCTATTCATAATGGCTGCAGGGCCACAGCCTGCAGACACACAGACACCTGGAACACAAACAGAATACAGCATGCCAGCCTACATTCAGTCAGTGGTACTAACAGCAATAATGCATCCTGGCTAATAAGGTACATACATCTGTATGTGTACCCATTACAAATGCAAGCAGACAGCACCTTACACAGTATTACATAGCTACACTGTATTAAATTCACCCTGTGCATCAGACCCATAGTAACATGTCCCTGCATCAATAGTATGGATGACAGGGATGTGCCACAGGTATCATCATATGCACAGGATGTGGTGTGGGTTTGCTAGAGGCCTAGGCTGGGCCATATGGTTGACATCATGTGTGTGTGTTTGGAGGGGTATCCAACAGATGGACTGTGCAGAGGTGCTGTGTGTGTCTAGAGGTGACCTGCCTGTGATACAGATGTCTGTGTGTATGTATGCACACAGTCATACCATGTGGCTGCCTTACACAGGGGTATGCTGGACATCTGTGGACCATATATGGCAGGATGTCCAGTTCACCGTCTCCAGCCATGGACATAGGAACTGGTCCTGCCAGGGGTCTCACTGGCACCAAAAGGCCCAGGGCCAGATGCAGTACTGCTTCCTGATGGTGACTGCTGTCTGCTGGATCTGTGTCCCTGATGGGCCCAGCAAGGACCATGTGCCCATGGCCTGCTCTGGTGTAATGTGGACAGCAACCCTCTTCGGTAGTGCTGGTGTCACTGCCACTAGAGGAATGTGAAGGTACATGGCCCAGTAGAGTCTCAGCTGTTGTTGGTGCTAACCTACATCTACGTGGCTGATGCTCATCTCCCACCACACACTCTAGCACAGACATGCCATGGTCAAGAATTGCCAAGATCTCACTTCACCATTCATGACATCAGCATTTTGATGAGTGGCCTCAACAAGGTCATGTATGTTGCCATGTAAATCAGAAAGACATTTTTTTTTATTTATTTATTATTTTATTTTATTTTACATTTGTTGACCGGGCTGGTCTAGCTGGATACATGTCCTTTTTCAGTAGAGGCCCGGGGAGAAAAGCTCCAATAAGAAGAGAAGGTACAATACATATACGTGCAGTAGTAAATAGTATTTACATAAAGATACAAAAACAGCTGGCTTTACATACTGTTGAATAACAGGCACAGAGATTATGTAGATAATCTTACATGGTTACATTGTGCAGCCGTGAGGGAAGATTATAAACTCTGGGATGGGGAAGAGACTTAGGTGGTCTGGGACCTTTGGGGTTAGTCTGGTTTAGGACAAGGGCATAGCCAGTGGGACTTAAGGAATTCTTTGAGGTGATTTTTGAATTGATTAAGTGAGGTCATAAGTCTTAAGTTGTTTGGGAGGGAATTCCAGAGCTTTCCGATGGAATTGGCATAGAGCGCATCACCTCCAGAGTTGTTAGATTTAATCGTCAGTACCTGGACACTTTTAGATGATCTGAGGCAGGTTAGGTTGGTGTAGGGGGTCAGTATTTTGCTCAGTGAAGGGGTTTTGTCTGGTTGGTTAATTATTTTAAATGCCTCAGTGAGTTGGTTGAGTTTGAGAATATTGGGCAATTCTAACCATCCAAATGTCTTTAGGTTAAGGCAATGGTGGGTGCGATAAGGCATTCCTGTTATAAATCTGGCTATATGATTATAGGCTGTAGAGAGTTTATTTAGCTCTCTCTTGTTGAGGAATGAAAGTATCGGGGAGGCATATAGGAGGGTGGAGAGGAGATGAGTGCGAGCAATGGTTAGTTTGGCATGTGGGGTTAAAAAGTTCTTTATTCTATACATAGAGCCGAGTTTCTTGTTTACAGACTTAATGGTTAGGCTGATGTGCATATGAAATTTAAGCTTGTGGTCAATGGTCACACCTAGTAGTTTGGTGTAGGAGACAGGCTCTATGATGGTGCCATTGGTGGAAACCACGTGGAAGATCGTGTTATTGAAATTTGGAGGTTCTTTTCCTGGGGAAGTAGATACAGAGGGGAAAAATAGTAGTAACCTGGTTTTTGTTGAATTAAGTATGAGTTTTAATTCAGAGAACCATTTTTCGACTATAGTAAAACAGTGCTGGGTTGTTGCTTGAAGTTTGGTGAGAGAGACGTCGGAGCAGATCAGGGTGGAGTCATCTGCATATTGGATGCATGTGGCTTTGGGGATGACTGAGTGAAGATCATTTATGAAGACAGAGAAAAGAAGGGGACCAAGTATAGAGCCCTGGGGAATGCCAATGGTATTGGGGAGTAGGTCAGATAGCCTATTTTGCCACTGGACAGCTTGTTGTCTACCAGAGAGGTAAGCATTAAACCAACTTATAGCTAGGTTGTTAAGATGTAAGGTTTCCAGGGTGTGGAGCAGATGCTGGTGATTGACCATGTCGAAGGCTTTCAATAGGTCAAGAAAGAGAGCGGAGGATATTAATTTATTATTGCGGTTGTTATTGATTGAGTCATGTATCCACCACCCTGAGTATTTGTCTGATGTTGCATTCACTATGTGCCTGTGCATCAATGAGCCCAAACGTGCATCTGGTGAGACCTGCTGTGGCACTTGCAACAGCAGCTTGACAAGCAGCAGTCCCCCAGTGAGCACCCAAGTCCATCAACCTGTGTGGGACCTTCCCTGCACTCTGGCTATGGCTAGAGTCTACACCCACACCTTCCATAGTCACCACACTAGCCTGTTCCATGCCACAACCTGCCAATTCTCCATCATCTGTAGCTACTGGTGATGGGGTATGTGTGGGCATTGTCACTGTGTGCTGAGATGGTGAGGACAACAGTGGGATGCCAACCAATGGCACAGATTCAGCCCTTGACAACCCCACTTGTACCATGATATTCCTATCATTATTGTCGGAGTCTGCAGAGACACTGACATCAGTTTCCAAGCAGCAGGGACCCTGAACCACATTGCCGCCTGTGAGGAGAAGACAACATATGTATATTAATACTTGCACTATAAGGTTGGCTGGTACACAGACACACACATCTACATACACATACTTGCATACACACACACACACACACACGCACACGCACACGCACACGCATACAAACACACACACACACACACACACACACACACACACACACACACACACACACACACACACACAAACACTTAAAGGTGAGGTGCCACAAGTCTGTTACACAAACTTCACATTACCCAAATGGTGACATGCATGAAACACGGCCCTCAACATCATGCATTGCAGTCAGTTTTACTCCATGTAACTAACAATATAAAGCTCTGGGATACATGAATAGTGTTAGTAGGTGATGGCCCTTCCCCATGACAGACTGCACCCATGTACACGTCATTGCTGTTCACCTGTATAGCACAGTGGCAACTACTATAGAACATACCTCACAACTATACAGATCTTTGCAGAATATGTAGATGTCTGGCTCATATGTTTGCTCTGTTTCTCTTAACCTCTGTGTTTGTCTAATATGTAACTAGGATGATCTGAGGAGTGACATCACTAATTAAAAACATACATTTGACTGTCAGACCTCCAAACCAGCAACAAATGTATGGTCGCACAAATCCTGTTACACCACCACCCTTTTAAGCTTACATTGGATATAAGTGCACACACCCCTGTTAACATGCCATATTCTTGTAATATATAAAATGAGACCACAATAATGCATTCAAAAATATTGCCCACCTTTCATGTGACATATGACCTTGGCAATCTAATCGATAAACAAACAAATGTGTTACATGTAAAATATAATGAATGAAATATGTACAATATGGTGGTTGTATAAGTGTGCACACCCTTAAAATGATACTTTGTTGAAGCACCTTGTAAGTGACTTACAGCATTCACTTTTCTTGAGAAGGTGTCTATCAGCATGGCACATCTTGACTTGACATTATTTGGCCCTCTTTCTAGCAAAGGTCCCCCAACTCTGTCAGATTGCAAGGGCAGCTCATGTGCACAGCCCTTGTCAGGTCACACTGGGGTTTTTCTATCTGGTTTAGGTTGAGGCTCTGGCTGGACCAATCTGTAACCATGTGTATGTTCAGGTAGAGCCATACTTAGGTACCTTTGGATGTATGCTTCGGGTCTTTGTCATGTTGAAGGCTGACACCCCTCCCCATCCTCAGCATTCTTACAGATGCCTTATTGATTTGGGCCAGATGTGGGTGTTATTTGGAACTGTTCAGAATTCCCACCACCATGACCACAGGCCCAGTTCCAGCTCTGAAATAGCATCCCCACAGCAGACAAATGCCACCAGCGTGTTTCAACATGGGGATGGTGGTCTTCACGTGAAGACAGTTGTTGCTTGTGTACCACACGTACCTTTTGATACTGTGACTGTGAGGTCGATCCATAGTCTCATTACACCATAACACATTTTCACACTGCCCTTGGGAGACTTGATGTGCTGTATTGCAAATTGTATCTACCCCTGGATGTTTTTTGGTGTGGGGAAATGCTTCCATCTTCTGACCCTACCGCATAGGCCAGACGTATCCAGAATATGGGAGATTGTTCTCACGTGTAGTACACAACACCAGTATTTGCAAGAGATTCATGTAACTCCCTCAGTGTTGCTGTATGTCTCCTGGCAGCCTCCCTAACTAGGTTTTGACATATCTTTTCATCAGTTTTGGAAGGACGTCAGGTTCTTTTCAACAGCACTGTTGTCCCATATTTAATCCACCTTTTGATGACTGTCTCCACTGTATTCCATGGTATATGCTATGCTGTGGTAATGTTGTTGTATCCTACTCCTGAACTGATACCTTTCAAATATGAGATCCCTTTGCTGCTTTGAAAGCTTTCTGCAAGCCATGGCTGTTGCAGGCAACTGAGCAAATGTCATGAATATCCTACTCATGCAGCAGATTGTTATTTGGTGTTACTCAGAGTGCCTTTACTTGATGGCAGGTGTGTACCCAAGCAGAATAAATGCTGTCAGTAAATCACAAGCTGCTGTAATAAAATAGTATTTGAAGGGTGTACATATGTACGCATCCAGCTTATTGTAAGGTTTGTATACTCCATAGTTGGCGCCCAACAGATTGGTTGGTTTTACAAGTGAATTGTTCATGTTATAGGTCACATTAAAGGTTGGAAAATGTGTGGACTGACATATTGTGGTCTCAATTTGTATATATCACAAACACCTGGCATCTTAACAGGGGTGTGTATGCTGTTTATATCCACTGTATGAGTAATGTTTTATACATGCCCCTACCTATGGCCATTTGTCCCCCCATTTTGTTGGTCTCTGTCCAGATGTCTTGCACTGACAGGTTGTCAGATATGCTGCAGGAATGTTACATTCTCTTCAGATAGGCTCCTGTGGTGACAACTGTGATGCAATACAGTTAACCCCACCACAAGTGAACATGCACATAAAGCAATATGGCTATGAGTGACAGTTGTATGCATGGTAAATTGCATACCCTTCACATGTCTGGGTTATTGGCAAACCACAACAGAACTATTCCATACTCACCAGCTTCAGGCTGCTGTCCCACATGCTGAACAGAGAGATCTAGGTAGTTGTGGGAGAGAGGTATTGTCAGCAGACTAGCATGTGGCATTGGTACAGGATGAATGCAGCACGTCTGCACATTTACAGTACAACCCTCAATACTACACAACTTGCTGTCCTTAATCATAGATGTGCACTTCTGTGCATTAGAAAACCCCATCCACAACTGCAATCTGGCCTGACACATGCATGTAGATACTCTACAGATACAAGTATGTATGTTACACTAGTCTAATAATCTCCACTGAGGCCTTACCTGCATACTCCTTGTCCATTGTCTGGGTGCCACCCACCTCCAGCATGTGGGGGTCTGTACCCTGATGTTGTACTGGAAAGCTTGCCCAAAGGTTGGCAAGGAGCTCTTCGGTGGGTGTCAGTGGGGGCTACATGGCTGGGCCCCCACATGTAACTGTGCTGTCCCTGGCCATGGCAGCAGCCCTTTGCTGGGCATGGTGTATGAGGTTGGTTGCATGATGCCAGATCTGCTCATATGTATGTATGTGCAGGCCAACATCATTTGCCCTGTGGACAAGGTCATCCCTCAGGGTGGTCCTCCCTGCAGATGTAGCTGGCTCTGGCCAAAAATTATGGCATTGTTCTGTAGTATGGCTTCGATGCTTATATTTGTCTCAGCCGCTGATAAAGTTGCCATTCACTGATGCGACATTACACCTGGAAGACATAAACAGGGAAACACGTCACAGAACAACATACATTTGGAAACAGTATGTACAGAACATGAATATCTACATTGAATACCAGTAGCCACCACTCACAACCACACCATACCCCAGCAATCTATCATCACAGAATCAGCTTGCATTGCACCCGTGGTCCTGATGTGTCATATTTCCCCCAATTAGGGCCAGTTCATTGCATAATCCTCTATTCCTCATTCATGTCTGTGTAGAGGGATGACATTGGCCATCTTCCATACGTATGGGGTGTGGATGGTGCCGAGGCTTGGTGTGACTACAGTGTGTATTGGAGCTGGGAGCACATGCCTGAGTTCATGTAGGATGTGGGCATGGATATTATCAGTTCCCATGAATACTTAAGTTTGTTTCCTTTCAGTAGCCAATATGTACCTGCTCACTGGTGATGAGGGGAGGGGTGTGAGTGTTATGCCTATCCACCTATAGTGATTCTGAGCCAGGGGAGTGATGTTTGCCCTAAACCTATCTGCAGCAGGCTGGTTATAGCTATCTTGTGTGTGTATGTGGTCTGCTTGACCACCATTACAGGATGAGTTGGTTTGTTGCCTCTGAGATTGCAGACATATGTGAAAATGGCCTTGTGATTGGCCTTGGTGGATATGTTCAATCTGTACTCATAGTTATCCTTGCAATAATCCACCTGTGACCTTATATGCTTGATCAGACAAAGGCTGACTTGATGCCAGTTTGGTGCCTGCTCCTACTTTGCCCTGTACAGCCCATATAGGGACCAAGTCTGTGGTTTGTGTATTGCTGCTGTTCAGCAAAGGGGATTACTCTACTTTGGTGGAGGCAGGTTTTACAAGTAAGGTATTGCTGAGTCCATACAGCTATGTAGGTGTTCATATAGCTGTTTGTAGTAGGCATGGACACAAAGTCGTAACACAGTTGGACACCTCTCCAATTTCAAACTGATAATCATGCTTATTGTAGTACTCATGGCTGTGTCAGGGCAATGCAATAACCAGTAGCTGCAGAAATGTCACTCTGCTGGATGCACAGTAACTAAGATTACACAAGTGTACAACATGTACAACTTATTTAACTGACATGTTGCATTCCATGTCGGTTGTTATGAGGCAGCTAGATACACCTACTCATACTGATATGTGCATAGGTAATACCTGATATGCATTTCTGTTCTGTCAGTATGGCACACTGTATTCACACTCTTGCTGCCCAGTCATCCCTCTCACCCTGTTAGAGCAGGCCATCTGTAGGATGCCACACATACGTGGGTGGCAATGGGACAAAATTAGTGACACTGACATAATATTGCTGTAACACACTTAAGTAATTCAATAGCACAGTAGCCTTTGCATTGACAGACATATCCTGGAGGATGTCCAGCACTCATATGGCAGGAAGAGAGGAGAAAGGCTAACAGTGTGGTAGTGAGGGTAAGAACTTTTAATGTTGGCAGTATGACTGGTATAGGGACAGAGATAGCTGATATGATGGCCAGAGGAAGGTTGATATATTGTGTGTACAAGAGCCCAGATGGAAAGGGAGTATAGCTAGGTGTATCGGAGGCAGGTCACAATTAGTCTATCATGGTGTGGATTTGAGGAGAAAGGGGGTAGGGTTATCCTGAAGGAACAGTATGCCAAGAGTGTTTTGGAGGATAATATGAGTGTCTGATAGAGTGATGTTTTTGAAGCTGGACATTGATGGTGTAATGATGAATGTTGTTAGTGCATATGCTACGCAAGTTGGTTGTGTGATAGGTGAGAAAGAGAACTATAAAGTCAGGTGGATGACATGGTGATGACTGTACCCAAGAGTGAAAGAGTGGTGATTGCAGCAGATTTCAATGGGCATGTTGGTGAAGGGAACAGAGGGGATGAGGAAGTGATGGGTATGTATGGTGTTAAGCAAAGGAATGCAGATGGTCAGATGGTAGTGGATTTCGCAAAAGGATGGACATGGCTGTGGTGAATACGTACTATAACAAGAGGGTGACATACAAGAGTGGAAGAAGATGCACATAGGTGGAATATATCCAATGTAGAAGAGCCAGTTTGAAGGAGATTGGGGACTGTAAAGTGGTGACAGGGGAAAGTGTAGTTAGGCAGCATAGAATGTTGGTCTGTAAGATGGTGTTGGTGAGGGCAGCACCAAGGATCAAATGGCGGTAACCAGAAAAGAGTGATTGTGAGATGGAGTTCAGGGAAGAGTTAAGACAGGCACTGAGTGGCAGTGAAGATTGACCAAATATCTGGGTAAGTACAGCAGAGCTAGTAAGGGAGATGGCTAGAAAGGTGCTTGGTGTGACATGTGGATGGAGGAAGGAGTACAAGGAGACCTGGTGGTGGACTGAAGAAATACAGGACAGTATACAGAGAAATAGGTTGGGGAAGGAGTGGGATTGTTAGAGAGATGAGGAAAGTAGACAGGAATATAAGGAGATGAGGGGCATGTCAAAGAGAGAGGTGGCAAAGGCTAAGGATGAGGCATATGAAGAGTTGTATGACAGGTTGGACACTAAGGAGAGATGAAACAACTAGTACTGATTGGCTAGACAGAGAGACTGAGCTAGGAAAGATGTGCAGCAGATAAGGTTGATAAATGATAATGAGGGAAACATACTCACAAGCAAGGAGTGTGTAGAGCAGATGGACGGAGTACTTTGAGAGGAAGATGAATGAAGAGACTGAAAGAGAGAGGGTTGGATGATGTGGGTATGGTGAATCAGGAAGTGCAACAGCTTTCCAAGGAGCAAGTAAGGATAGCTATGCAGAGGATGAATACTGGAAAGCCTGTTGGTCCACATGACATACCTGTGGAAGCATGGAGGTGTTTAGGGGAAATGGCAGTGGTGTTTTTTAACTAGATTGTTTAATGATATCTTGGAAAGTGAGAGGTTGCATGAGGAGTGGATAGAGTGTTTGGGTACCATTTTATGACTAAGGTTGATGTGCAGAGCTGTACAGAGGGATAATATTGATCAGTCACAGCATGAAGTTATGGGAAAGAGTAGTGGAAGCTAGGTTATCAGGGAGGTGATGAGTAGTGTTCAGCAGTATGGTTTCATGCCAGCAAAGAGCACTACAGATGTGATGTTTGTTCTGACAGTGTTGACGGAGAAGTACAGAGAAGGTCAGCAGTTGCTTTGTGTCTTTCTGGACTTAAATAAAGCATATGACAGGGTGCCTAGAGAGAAGTTGTGGTATTGTATGAGGAAGTCATAAGTGGCAGAGATATATGTAAGAGTGGTACAGGATATGTAAAAGGGTGGTGTGACAGTTGTGAGGTCTTAGGTGGGAGTGACGGATTTATTTAAGGTGGAGGTGGGATGACATCAGGGATCAGCTGAGAGCCCTTTCTTATTTGCAATGGTGATGGACAGGTTGACAGACAAGATCATACAGGAGTACCCATTGACCATGATGTTTGCAGATGACATTGTGATCTGTATTGAGAGTAAGGAACAGATTTAGGAGACCCTGGAGAGGATGGGATTTGCTCTAGAGAGGAGAGAAATGAAGGTTAACAGGACTAAGACAAAATATCTGTGTGTGAATGAGAGGGAGGATAGCAGAATGTTGAGGATGCAGGGAATAGAGTTGGCAAAGGTGGATGAATTTAAATGACTGGGATTAACATTTCAGAATAAAGACAACTGTGGAGGACAGGTGAAGAAGAGAGCACTGGCAGGGTGAAGAGGGTGGAGAAGAGTGTCAGGAGTAATTTGTGACAGATGACTGCCAGTAAAAATGAAAGGGAAGGTCTACAAGAGGGTAGTAAGACCAGCTATGTTATATGGGTTGGTGACAGTGGCACTGACAAAAAGCAGGAGTCAGAGCTGGACGTGGCAGAGCTAGAGAAGTGAAGGTTTGCACTCACTGATGAGGGAAGACAGGATTACAATGTGTATATGAGAGGGTCAGCCCATGTTGGACAGTTCTGAGACAAAGCCAGAGAGGCAAGATTACATTTGTTTGGACATTTGCTGAGGAGGGATGCTGAGTATATTGGGAAAAGTATGGTAAGGATGAAGCTGCCAGGAAAGAGGAAAAGATGAAGGCCTCAGATAAGGTATCTGGATGTGGTGAGAGAGGACAAGCAGGTGGTTGGTGTAACAGAGCAAGATGCAGAGGACAGGCAGAAATGGCAAGAGATGATCTACTGTGGCAAAGAAAAATAAGGAAATATTGTAATGTCAGTCTTCACAGATTTGACAATGATTTTCCAGACATAACATAACTCTATGAGTAAATGACTACAAATCTGAGGCACACATATATTCAGAGTGCATAACAGTGGACAGTTAAAGGGTATGAGCTAAGTATATCATATGCAATTCAACATACACATCTGCAACAGTACTTTACTATGCAAATACCATGTATAGGTCTCTCAAATTTCTAAAACAAACAAGTATATCATAGTTGTATTCACAAGTAAGATATAGATATGTATGACATCTCAGTAACTGGCGTAGCATTGTCACAGTCAGTATTGTTCAACACACACTGCAGTAGTAGTCATATGTGAGCCATCCTTTCCTGGAGTGACTCATGGTCCTGACCTATGATCTATGTCACTGCAGACTGACCCAGTTGCTATGGCCATAGATTCTGATCACAATATATCAATACAGCAAGCCTTGTTGAGACATATATGTTAAATTTCCTATTTACCATTCTTGCATACTCCCTGCTGCAATCCATTACATGCTTACTTACTTGTTTGACATACCTGTTTTTTTTTCAAGTGTAGGTGGTTATATCCTGCTTGTTTTCTTTTTCCATTTCACTGCTTTTCTCTCTCTTTCTCTCTCTCTCTCTCTCTCTCTCTCTTTCTCTGAAGGATATAGGGTTTACATCTGTTTTGCATAGGCAGCAGCATGCCTTTTGTAGGTAATGCTTATGAGCAGCTGATGGCCTGTGCACCAATTGGTGTCCCCCACATGCTAATTGCATGCAGAACAGCTGTGCTGTTATTCACATAGCCAATGGCATGGCAACACGCTCCTGTAATTGAGTACTTCATGTGGGCATTGACCCTTTTCCTTGCCAGTGAGGAGGACTTCATGAAGGTGTGTGAACAACAGCATCATAGAGGGTATTTGGAAATACCGTTACAACCAAAACTGTGGAGACAGGCCAACAAAATGGAGGAGAATGTTCCAGACATAGGGACAGAATGTAAGTATTGCTGTTATACATTTGGATGAATGCTAGTCTAACAGGCTTTGTGTGGACATGGAGTTTCTGTGTGATTTTAACCCTGACAGTGTTATGTGTTTGACATAAATCTCAACTGTAGGGCTATCCACAGAATAGCCAGAGTTTGGATTCTTATGTTTGGTGTGTTCCTCAGACATTGTTTGTTTTGGAAAATTAGTAACATACTCTAGGGATTGCAGTCAATAACTGCTAACATCCATTTTTTGTTTCTGACCTCATATCCCTCAGAAAATATATGTTACAACTAATCCTGTTACACCAGCAACTTTCTCAGTTTATAACAATATTTCAAATATGCCCCGGTTTTGGGCCTCTGTCCCACAATTGTCAAGCTTTGCCAGATGTCATGCAGTAAGAGGATGATAGGTATGGTATATGATTATTTAGTGCCTACATTCTTGATATCATCCCAGTGATGTATCGGACTGCCAGACATGTTATGTGGAAGAGGCTTTATGTATGAGGGGAAAGCCTGGACATTCTGTGGGACTCTGTACAGTTGCGAAGTCTGTGTTTCTGGCAATTGTTGACAGACTGTCAGAATTCTGTAGCAATGTAGTGTAGCAATGTTATTTGGCCTGTGTAGGGAGGCAGATATATGTGTTATGGCTCCTTTTCTATCTGCCTGTGCATGCTACTCCTGTTTCTGGTGGTCTATCAGCTGTATATGCTTGCAGGGGCAGACTGAGCTATGTTCCATACCATGGTCAGGCATCATACTACACTGTGAATTGGGCCAGTATATGTAGGCATAGTGTGCTAAGATGTTTCTGTTCACACAGTCCTTAAACTGTACTGTTTCTTTGGCTTACCAATATGTCACTGTGACTGTGGTGGAGTTGGTTATGGGTATGCACTTTCACACTGGAGTATGTTTTTCAGAGCTTTTACATCCCTCTAGTGCCTGATATATTTGCCAATACATGTGTAATTTCACCTAGCATATTTGGGTTAGCGTTGCTTCAGTCTGACTGTAGTTTGGACAGTGCTTGGTGACATGCATAGCAGCTGAGTGTAGTTTCTCTAATGTAATGCTATGTCCAGATATTTGTAGGATGTACTGTTGCCTGACCCCCATAAGTATTGTGTATTTCTGACACATCAGTGGGATGATGTGGAATTTCAGCCACTAACTAGTGAGAAGTAACTGAGTGTTGGACTTGTGCTATTTCAGTCAATATATGTTAGGACAGACATGTGGGTGTTACTGCAGCAACTGTGTCAGCTTATCTATTCCAGTATTTCAGATATGTCCCTATTTTCTTGGCTTTCTCCCCCCACTTTGTCAGGCTTGGTTCAGATTCATTGCATGGAGGGGTTTTGAGCCTACCTCTTGGCTGTCCGGATTGTTGCAGTATGTCCAGGTGTATTACTCATATTTCTGGTCTGTTCCACAGATTCATTATTTTTATATCCCTGGTAAATCACTGTGATGATCTGAGGATTTCTGACTGTAAATAATGACATGCATTTCAGTTTCAGAACTCACATCTTTCAGAACATGCATGCTGAAACAAACCTGTCACTCTGGCAACATTTCTACATTTATGAGAGCAAAATTTAAAATATGTCCCTAATTTTGGCCCATTGTCCCCCCATTTGGACAGCCTTTGGCCAGATTTCTTGGACTAAGAGTTTGAGAAATATGGTTGTGTGGTATGACTCCACTAACTCCACTATACATTATGAGTATATATATATATATATATATATATATATATATATATATATATATATATATATATGTGTGTGTGTGTGTGTATGTATGTATGTATATATATATATATATATATATATATATATATATACACACACACACACAAACACACACACAAACACACACACACCCACACACACACACACATATATATATATATATATATATATATATATATATATGCACACACACACACACACACACACACACACACACACACACACACACACACACATATATATCTTTATATATATATTTTTTTTCTATGTGTATATATCTATTTATATTATGTATATATTTTTCCATATATATGCATCTCCATACATATATAAATGTGTATATGTATAAATACAAAACCTGTCTGATTCTACAGAATCTTTTCCCTACTGTTGAATGACTCAATGGCATGATATGCTTGAAAAACCACCAGCATTCTTTGCAGCTCAAATAGTGTAGTAGTACATTGCTCTCACTATGATGTACAGCACCCTGGGTTTGAATCTTGGTAGGGTTGATTATTTTGTTGCTAGGCAGAACAGTGGCAGATGGAAACAGTGATTAAAGCAGTTTTAAGCAGTTGTAAGCGGGTTTGCGCAGGGTTGCACCACAGTAAGCGAAGCCAAGCTCCAGTTAATCCATTTTAGCTTCACTTACTGCCACTTATTCCTGTTTACTCCCACGCTAATTTCTTTAAAAGAAAAGAAAAATGAGTAATAGGAAAGTTGTGAAAAAAGGGGCACACAGAGGGAAGTACAGTATGAAAGGTAGCTAGGAATGTGCAGGACAGGTGTAGGGAAGGTCCATAGCTGTCCATCTATTCTACAACAACAGATGTGAATTTCTGCAGACTTTGGAGGTGAATTGGGGCACTCAAACCCCTGAGAGAGGAGTGAGGACAACAGTAATGTGTTGTGAAGCCAATTGGACCAGATTACATGTGTCCAGTGGACATGTGTGTGAAATGGACAGCTATGTTTGGGGTGTATTTTTTTGGGGGGAACAGATGCCCTTTTTTTACGGTGAGAGTGGGATGTTGGGGAAAGATTGTAGGTATATTTGGGGAGGTAATTTAGGTAGGAAGACAGACAAGACAGCAGACGGGCAGTATATGACATGTGGGGGTAAACACCTTGAACAGGGAGGGTGGTTGGGAATCAGATGCCCATGAGTCCCCAAATGGATACAGTGGGACTGAGGTCCCCACCCTTGGTCAGTCACCACTGCACCTTCATGGCCCCAAAGGTGGCTGTGCTGGGAGCTGGACAGGTGGGTCAGTCTGACCCTCAAGATGCACCATGCAACTCTCAATTGTGCACACCTGTCCACCAAACTCCTTTTGGATGGTGCAATGCACCAAACCCCAGACCTGGCTATGGGTGATGGTTTGCTGTCCGTGCCTGCTCCCGGTGGGGTGAGCCCATCCCCTGAGGTGGTTCCACCTGAAGGTGGTGCAGGACCAGCGGATGAAGAGGTCCCGAGTTGGGTGCCAGATATGCTGGGGCCCAGTGCCACAGCCAGATGAGGTGGTACAGGTGGATCTGCCAGGATCTGCATTCCCAGACTTGCTATGGTGTTGAGGTTTTACAAAATATATTGGTTAGTCATGAACAAACCATTTCAAAATTAGTTTTAACAGCATGCATGGGTGTTCCAATTAACCCAAAACAGCAGATTTGAAACAATTGCATAGCAAACAGAACACAAAAATAAATGGAACAACAGTAGGTATCATAAAAACAAGCAGGTTACATTGATAGCAATAGACCACCAATGGTAGTATTTGAATGAGAACCATTAATAATCAAATGATTTAATATTTGTAGAACAATATGACACATGTCCCAACAGTAGTTTTGGAGAAACACATACCCGTTGATTATGTATATGAATTATTGGTGCAGCTAGGGTGGGGGAGAGACATATGTCAATTAACAACTGTATAGGCTTCGATTGTTAACAACTGTACTGATCATTACTCTACTCATTACTCTCCAGGTATGACCTCACTTTACATTTACCTATGGCCTGGGGTTGGGCAGTGGAATGTTTGTACACAGTGTATTTCTAAAGTATTCTTAAAGCTAATACTTACATTTTCTTACCTGGCAGACATGTGGAGTGAATATCTGTTAACACTACCTGACTGTGTCTAGACATATTCACATATTCAAGGTTACATATGTGACACTGACAGGGGTGCCCTGCACTCATGCTGTGTGTGTGTGCTACTGCCATACTCCACCTGGATTTCTATCTGTCACCCTGGGTATTGGCAATGGTGACCACTAGCTGTGACAGCATGACACTTGAGGGACATTTATCAGAAGAAACCACTTGGTGTATGCACTTATCTTGCCATCATTTGCAGCCTTGGGGTTGGACATTGGAAGTGTTGCACGCAGTATATTAGTACAGCCTTCTTACTGCTACTAGAAATATTTTCTTACCTGGCAGACCTGTGGGGGAAATTTCTGTTAACACTGCCTGACTGTTTCTACACATATTCACATATTCAAGGTTACATATGTGAGACTGACAGGGGTGCCCTACATTCTGGTTGTGCGTGTGTGTGCGTTACTGCCATACTCTGCCTGGATTTCTATCTGTCACCCTGGGTATTGGCAGCGGTGACCACTAGCCATGGCAGAGTGACACTTAAGGGATATTTATCAGAATAAACCACTTGGTGTATGTACTTATCTTGCTGTCATTTGCAGCCTTGGGGTAGGACAGTGGAAGTGTTGTACACAGTGTATTAGTACAGCCTTCTTACAGCTAATAGAAACATTTCCTTAACTGGCAGACCTGTGGAGGAAATTTATGTTAAAACTACCTGACTGTTTCTACACATATTCACATATTCTTGGCTGAAATTATGCATACAGTATACTACCACTCCCGGGATTCAAACCATGCCTGTTTGTGCAAAAAGGTACAACAGGGTTGTGTTTCAGCATCAACACAATGAGCTATTGAGGAACTGCTGTCTGTTGCTTGACTGTTTTTTGCCTAATACTCTCTTGGCTGGACAATCTGACCTTGTAATTCTGGCATTCATGCATGAGAGATAGTTCTTGTACTGTGTATTGATACTTTGACATATTCAAATCTGGAAAACAATGGTTAACACAAAGTACTGCTGTAGGGGATACATTATAACAGTTTACACATCACTATTCAGGGATCGGATCTTGGTGCATGGAACATTTCATATAGTTGATCTCCTATTTTACAGCTCCACATTCTTTGTCAGATGAGCCTCAATTAATTCATGCTGTCAGAGCCATAGTTGCTGTGCACAACCTGTACACATTTAGATTCATACCACCACATACTAAAGTAAACACAACAGTTTGGGGTTTTTCATTTTATTGAAGGGTACCGGCACTTTTATTGATAGATATCCTGTACACCAGTATTAATCTGCTAAAGTCTCATTTATTACACACAGTACATATTTTAACCTACTGGCAGTTGACATTCTACTCCTTTCTGTTTCTTTGCCCTGAATACTGCAAGCTAGATTTATACTCACCAGCCTCCCAGCGCAACCTTAGCAACCTTCTAGCATGGGTGTCTATGTTCGCCACCCTATCATCTGCAGCTGTACAAGAGATAAAAAACATGCATGCATACCTATCAATCACATATGCAGGCTGGACTTTGGTAAACACTAATTGATACTGATACTTACACATGTCTGGGACATTCTGTGCCCATGCATCTTGAGTGCACTGGTCCAAGAGCTCCCTCTTCCTACACTTGAGGTCAGCAAAATGGTGCCGGAACTGCTCACCAGTTTGAGGGATGCCAGTAGCACTGGTGAGATCATGTGCGAGACAAACCCAGCCCTCCACTTTGTTTTTGGAGCCCTGGTACTGGCCCTGCAGCAATATCTCCTCATAGTCTTTCAATAGGAGTCCAACAATGACCCTGAACTCCTGAATGCCCCAGCATTTTACCCAAAAGTGTTAACCCTCTCCTATGCCAGCCATAGTGCCTGCAAGGATGAGCTACATCTGGTTATGGCTGTATTCCCACCTGCAAGGTTTAAATAGAACCAAATTCCTGCCGTTTGCCACATTGGAACATTTTAAACATGCTGAGCTAAGCTAAGCGATGAGCAAACCTGCTTAGATAAGGTTGGCAGTGCATAAAGGGATAGATGTTGAGCACTGCTTACCAATGCGCAAATCTGCTTAGCTGGGCTACTTATTGCTTAGCATTTACATTTAAGCAATACTTACACCAGCTTAGCATAGCTGAGCACTACTTAGCATTGCTCATGTTTCATTTTGTAGAGTATCAGGATTTTGGGATTGATTCATCATTATTGACATATTATAATTTTATGTTACCTTCCATGACATCCCCCTATGTGCATTCATTAAATTATATTCTTGTGTGACTATACTGTACAGGGCACTTGTGTTTATATGGGGATTTCACATCTTTTCTAGATTGACATCTCACTTTTGGACATAGTACGCTACCCTGGTTGGCAAAAAACAGTTGCTACATAATTTTAGTTTACAAAAATAATTTTAACACTACTTTCCCATAGAAAAATAAGTTGACTGTCTTGGTACTCAAGCCGTGAACATTGCATGTAAAGCCAGGACTCTAACCACTACACTATCTCAGCTTGCAAATTTCACCTGTATATTTACATTTATCTCCTATGGGATGTTTAAGCTATGCTAAGCAGAGGGCCCTAATGTGCACACCCGCTTAGCTACACTTAAACATTCCTTAAGCTAGAAAGAAAAGTATATATTAGTATTGTTATATGATTATGTTATATAAGTGAATCTTGCGGTGTTCTGACAACTAACTTAGGACTGCAATTGTGAAATAATGGCATTCATTTGGCTTTCAGGCTTCTATCCTTCAGGGACTCTTGCTAATACATATCCTGTTTTCTATCACCTTTCTACATGTGAGGGCAATTTTTCAGATGTGTCCCTAATTTATTATTTATACCCATCATTTGTGCTTTTGCCAACTTGCACTGCTGTAAGGGAATATTGGCATACATTTTCTTTCAGACTTCTACCCTTCTGTAATTCATGCTAATGCATGACTTGTTTTCTATCATCTTTCTAGGTTTCATGGGCAATATGTGTGTTTTGTCCCTTTTGAGGGATTTATCCCCCATCATCTGTGCATTTGCACACATTTCCTGTTTTAGCAGATTGCAGAGGTGTCATACAGCACTTTGGCAATGCAGGGGGTGTGTCACAGAAACTGTCACACACCCCCTGCATTGCTTTCTTCATGCCAATGTTTATTTCAGTGTCCGCAGACACTGAAATGATCATTATTTTATTTCAGTATCTGTGGACACTGAAATACTGGCATAATATTAGAATAAATCTCTAATATTATGCCAGTTCAATTTAGAAAGTGCCGCACAGCACTTTCTGAGTGCAGGAGGCATGTTCAGTGTCTGTGGACTACTTGGACATGCCCCCTGCACACTCATTCATGGTTCATGACTGTATACGGAGTACAGCAGTGCGCCTTCATGAATATGAAAGGCACGCTGATGTGTTATATGGACATGAACCATTCCATGCAAGAATAGTTTTATTCTTGCATGGAATTATTGAATCCTGGGGAATGTTGATGTGCAATAAGCATGAATGTTTCTGATTGTTGGGAATGTAGTTTAATACCTAAAATAGCAGGGGCATGTCCCTGGTGCCAATTCCACTAATGTTACTAAATTTGTAGATTGGACTAAATGTACTTTGCTGTCTTTATATGTACAAATGCAAAACAATTCAGTATAAATACAATTAACGTCTAATAAATATGTGTGAAAAACCATGTTTAAAAAATGCGTCCTGAGTACCAACTGGAGTGAAATGCATGGGTAGCAAACAGTCTGTGTTGATACATACTCTTACAGGATACATTGTAAAGTAACAAGTTCAAAAGTAATTTGTCAAGTTGTAATTTTATCACTAGTTGTAATTTTATCACTGTTTTTTGGACCACCATTTACCTGTATCAGTATTGGTTACCCCAGTTAGAATAAAATTATATTAAAATATTGCACTCATACAGTTAATGGACTAATATGTAAACAGCATTCTTCAGTGTATAAACCGTCTTTTTTTTTAATTCTCAAGTATTAGCTCTTGTAGATATTAGTCTGTATCTAAACTCTTGGTATGAGATAATTAAGTAAACAGTTAATTCAACAGTTGCAAAAAGCTAATAAAACAATTCTAAGTCATGAATTAAGTTCTGTGATTGCAAAAGAACAAATTAATCAAGTTAGAGAATAAAACTAAAGCAGACACAGCCCATAACTGATAAATATTTTCACAGAATGCTCTGTAAAAGAAAAAGCTGTTACACTGAATTATACACTCATTTCTGGTAGTAATACTTTTTATCATTGTATTAACTGTGCAAAATTGCATTTTGACTTGTTGTATCACAAGATGACTAAAGGTTTTGTTTCCTAATGTGTTTTCTGTATAATCTGACCAAAAGATACATATCAGTATAAACTGTTTTAAAAATAAAGAGAAGGAACTGTAGTGTATTTAACAGTGAAAATTTTAATTCTGCTGTAAATATGCTGAAAAATAAAGCATAGAATAAAAAGTTTGCTTAAATGTACGAATAGAGTTTAGCAATGTAAAATTGGCGTCCATACTATGTGTCATAGCTCTGACTAAAACAAGTGAAAAAACAAGAAACTTCTATTAATGGATCAGCAAGGAAGTTTGACAGATGAATGGACATGCTTTTTTATAAACTCAGCAATACATGCTCTCTTACAAGGTGTTTCCTAAAAAAACATGTTATCAGCAAAGAAGGTGACAGATGACTGGACATTTTTTTTTTATAAATCAGCAGTACATGTTTTTTACAAGATGTTTCCTGATCACAATATCAGAAAAAGCTTGACATAACGTTTTCACAAATAAATGGGCATAATCAGCAGAAAAAACTATTTGTACTGGTTTCCTTCAAGATATTTCCTTGAAAAACAAGTCTAAAAATATAAGTATCAGCAAACAGATGTTTCTGTACAAAGTCCAAAAAGAAGAAAAACAAGATCCAAGAAAAGTATAAAAAGGCTGCAAACTAAACTGTATTAGAGGTATTTTGAAGGCACGCACTTGTTCCGAGGTATTGTGTAAGAGAATAATCTTCCATGCTGATCATGAAGTAAAATGTTGTACATCTATGCTACAAGCTGTCAGAATAGTATGTGTTTGTTATAAGAATAAGTTATTTATTAGTAACTGTGCTTACAGTAAAAATAATATTCTCCTCCAAAGTATATTTTCTCATCAGTGCAGTTTGCAAGGCTCTGGTGTTTTAAACAGAGTGCGGTAAACAGCCAGCAAGACTTTGTGTCTTAAGAAGACTTTGGTTTTCAGCAGCAAGCACAGCATGCAGCACCTAAATAAATTAATTTTTCAGTGTCACATCACAAGTCAACTGACATATGTTTCAGGCCATCATGGAGGCACAGGCATGTTCTGAATGGAACACCAGACATATGCTTAGGATTATGGATGCAGCATAGTCTGACATCCATGACTGCCTCCATAGCATTGGGGACACTCTGGATCAGTTCACTGATGCAGAGGACAGATGGTGGGCTGAGACAGTGTCTGTCTTGGACCGCACATTGTCTGTGCTGGAACATCTGGTTGGAGTTGGGCATCGGACCTATGGACCTAGGTCAGCAACACCATCTGCTGAGAGTCCACATGGCCAGGCAGAGTTACACTCCTGCAGTGGCAGTATCTTCAGCATTACAGAGGGAAGTGTGCTGTCCACACCACGATGTGGCACGCCATGGGCACGTGGTCCTCAGTGGTGCTGTGGGGGACATGACCCCAGTGGAGAGCAGTCACCATCAGGTTCTAGCACCACATCTGATCTTAGGCATGGTGGTGCGAGTGCTACTCCTGGCAGAGCCAGTTCCATGTTCATGGCCAGAGACAGTGAACTATCCACTCTACCATGTATGGTCCACAGTTGTCCAACATACACACAACATACACATGTGTAAGGCTAACACTGGGCTTGACTGTGTATATGCACACACTCAAACACCACTTTCACATGCAGGTCACCTACAGACACATAAGGTACCTCTCCATGGCCCATCTAACCTGAACCCTTCCTGACTCATACACATGCTGTCAATTGTTTGGCACAGCCTAGGCCTCCAGCAACCCCACCACACCCTGTGCATGTGATGATACTTGTGCCACATCCCTGTCATCCTTGCCATCAATGCAGGGAAATGAAGCTATGTGTCTGATGCCCAGAGTGACTATATTACTTGACATGTACTTGTGTAGCACAGTAATGTTTTGCCATGCCACTTGTGGTCCACAACAGATACTATATGTTGGCATGTGTCATGACTATGCACCAAACTTTGTGTACCTTATTTTGCATAATGTACTGGTGGTAGTGTTACAGAATGACAGGTATGTCATAGACCTGTGTGTTTCTTTTCCAGGAGTCTGAGGGATAATCCATAGACACATGGCGGCAATACAGTGGCACAGCATGGTATGGCAGAACAGCAGAAATATGATGTAAGCAAGGTATGGCAGTATACGTGCATGACTCCCTAGGTGCATATGTGTATAACAGTCTAACAGGGACAATGGGGGCAGTCAGTGTAATCATGTATTCATACTTTGTGATAAGGTCTGCTACCCTTGATACGTGTCACTTGGGTTTTCTGAACTTACAAATCTGCAAGTTGTGGTAATATAGTTGACACATGTACATATATCCTGTGTCTGGTTCAGACTGGTGGTGGGCATCAGTTATGACTGTCATATTCTGCATCCCATTGTGTAACCTACATATGATGTGTCTGACAGCAGATGTGAGCTTTACATGCATGGGGGCCTGTGTCATGCAGTGTGTACTGCCTGTGTCACATAGCAGTCTCCCCAGTATGTACTATGTCTACCATTTAGATGTAGTAGGTGTGTAGCATATGTGGCACATGTGTGACTCCTGTCATGCCAATGTAATGGGTACACAGTTGGATCTGACACCTTCCTGTATTGGGGCATACATATCCTCATAGCAGTTACGGGACCGACTACATTTGTATGGTCGTAACACAGGCACCATAGGGCATGTTATCTACACTGTACATTGCTGTCCCATGGCACCTGTGTGGCTGCTACAGTTGTACATTATGCTTGTATGGTGACATGGCAAGAGTGCCATTGCACACAGTGATGGTGTGCTGGCCACAGTATTCAGTATAGCAGTGACAGTCTAACATTTACATCCATCTGGAACCTGCCAGTACTGGTGGCCCAACAGTGAATGCATCCCTACAGCCCCATAACCAGTGACCATCAAAGGGTACAGCACTCTGTGTCCATACTTTCATATGAAATGGCTTCAGTGTGTGCGGTGTGTAGACACAACATTATTGTACTGGGGTGGATGATATTTCACAGGATAGTAACGTGCAATGCTTGGCCTGTCATCTGTGTCAGTGACTTCAAAAAACTTAAGCAGAACACCAGGAAAAGTCCAAAACTTACTCGAATCCAATAAAAATTAAGAAGTCACGGCTTGGAACCAAGGTAGAAAAAACACAGCTTTATTTCAACAATAAAATCCAAAGATTCGTCGGCACAAGAAATAGATCCAATATTACATCAAGCGCTTTCACCCAGGACCTCCCAGGCTTTGTCAAGATACACACCCATCTTTTTTACTTTGCTTTTATAGCACTTGTGACTACAAACTCATTAAAGATAATTGAATAATTGTGTGATTATTGCATATACAGTTAAAGAAATTTTGCTGTTTTAAAACTAGTTCATACAACTATACACTTGCATTTTATGAGTTTAAACATTGAAAAAAGTGCCCTATGAAATTCATTATTAACTTTGCTATTAAAGTTGTGAAGTACACATTTAAAAATCTAAAAAATCTTAGAAAATTAAAATAATCAAAACTAAAATTGTATAAATGCTAATTGTCTGTTTAACAATCCCTAGTACATTTCACTGAAACCATTTAATAAGAACAACATAACAAACACTGATTTTGGATATGTAATCAATTGTGTATATGTTAAAAATACAAAATACAAAATGTTATTACATGTACCCTGATAAAATCCTATTCTACATATAAATAGTTATTATAAATATAAATAATTGTAAGTGATTGCTGTGTGTGGTTGTGCATAGTTATAGCTTAGCTCTTCTTAATTTCAAAATACTATTTATACTGATTGTGTCATTTAACCCTGGGGATTTGGAGGCATTTAATTTCAACTGCCATAGCAGTTCTCTATATTCCAACGATGCTTCCCAATCACCCCCTCTTGGGTTGTGTTTGACTTGTTCCAAAACTAAGAACTTCAGCTTCATTGTTTTACAAGTAAGAGAATGTTTGAAGAATGCATTAGTTTCTTTTTTCTTGTTGACGTCATATATATGTTCATAAATTCTTTTATTCAAATTCCTTTCAGTTTTACCAACATAAAAGGAAAAACAAACCTGACAGTACCCAAGATACACTACCCCCTTGGTGGTGCATGTAAAATGTCCTACCGTATTTAAGTATAAACCTCTAGATTTCAAAAATAGTCCTTTGCTATTAGCAATGTAGGGGCACTGACTACATGATGTACATTTGTACGTACCTTGGCTCAACTGTGTAGTGCTGCTAATACCTAAACCTTCCCTTTCAAACAAATCTTTCAAATTCATGTCCCTTTTTCTTGTGAATTGGGGTTTCATCCCAACAATGTCCTTAATCTCTTCGTTCATAGCCAAGATTGGCCAGTACTTCTTTATAATGTCCTCCACTTTTTGACTGTCCACATTGAATGTGTGTATGAATGGTTTCCCTTGGTTGGTCCTGTTGTCAATTTCCATATTAGTTGGAACTTGCCCATTAATTTGACCTAACAGTGGGTAGTAAGTGCCATCTCTTTTTACAATAATTTCAGCAACAAGTTTGTCGAATAGTTGCATTGGATAACCTCTCTCCTTGAATGATGTTCTTAAAAACAGCACCTCTTTATTGAACAAACCATCCTGACTACACATTCTGGACGCTCTTATTAGTTGTCCCTTCATAATTCCCTTTTTCTGAAAAAAAGGGTGACAACTGTCAAAGTGGAGGAACATGTTGGAATAACTGTCTTTCCTATATATGCTAGAATGAAAACAGCCTTCATCATAATCTTTTTCCAGTTTTACATCTAAATAATTCATTTGATCTGTTTCTATAGTGTAGGTAAACCTCAAAAATGCTGTGGTGTTGTTTATGTAACTCATAAAACTTTCAAATTCATTCCTGTCCCCTCTCCATAGAATACATACATCGTCCAGGTACCGTCGATAGTGCAATATGCACCTGGACCAGTCAGTTTCAAATATGTATTTATTCTCCCAAAATGACAGCACAACGTTTGCATACGCTGAAGCACATGGAGTGCCCATGGCTACTTCCCTTCTTTGTTTAAATAATTCTCCATTAAAGAAGATAAAATTGTTATTTAGGATCACTTCCATAAATTCCACCAAAAGTCCTGTGATATTATTGCTTAGCCCTGACTTAGTGACTAGTAATTCATTGAACCACTCAAGTCCTATATCATGTGGAATGCTTAGGAATAATTCAATGACATCAATGGATATCATGTATTGGGTTTCTGGAAAAAATTCGTTCTTTATACTTCTCAAAAACTCCCATGAATCCTTACACAAGTATTCTAGTTTGGTTACAAAGCTCTTTAATGTAGTGTCCACAAATTTACCTAGTGATTCTGTTATTCCCTTTGCCCCTGCTACAATTGGTCTAAATTGTAGTGGGCTCAGTCCCTTGTGGACCTTCGGTATCCCAAACATTACAGGCGTGAGTGGTTTCTGGACGAATAAGTAGTTAAATAATTGTTCGTTGATAACCCCCTGCAGGAGGTGGTCTTCTAACCTGTACTTGATCTTAGCGTATGCGATGTTTCTTTCATTTATCGATGCCTCTCTGTATTGATCTGAGTTTTGCAAAAGTGTGTAAATGTTGGCTTCGTAATCTTGTTTGTACATTAAAACAACCCCACCCCCTTTGTCCGTTTTCATAACCCTGATGCCTTCCTTCTTTAGCTTGTCTATTAGTAACACGGATTCATTGGGGAGGTTATTTTTGTGTTTATCTCTGCTGTTTCTGTATAAACTTCTGATTTCTAATTCTGTCATTTCTTCGAATATCTTTAAAGAGGGGTGCAAAGGTGGGTTAAATGTGCTAGGATGGGTGAATAAACCAGGAGCTTGTTTATTCCCTTTGAAAAAAATGTTCAGGTTTAACTGACGTATGAATAGTTTAAGATCTAATACTGTTGTAGCAACGTTTGGAGGTTTAACAGGCACGAAATGGAGCCCTTTAGTAAATAAGTTGAAATAAGTGTCATTTATAACAACCTCTGTGAAGTTGTAAATGGTGAAATTGTCTTTTTTATTAATACTACAAACAGAAATATTAACTTTCTCATAACCATTAATGTTTGTAGAGCCATCAATTTCTTCCCTTATCTCTTGGATTTGCTCCACGTCCGTGTGTGTGGTACAAATTGCCTGTTCCCCTGCCTCCCCGGGCCCTGGTAAAAACCCTGACCAAACTGGTTTAATGACTGGTTTGACTTTTGTGCTAGCCTTTCACTTCTCCTTGGAGGATCACTTTGGAACCCACCCTCATTTTCAAACACTTGGTCATTATTTTGATTGTTTTTATTGTAGTTTCTATCATCACGCTGCCCTCTACTCTTGTTACCAAAGCAGTATGCAATTCCTTCACTATATTCGTACAAATCTCTTTCTAGTTTCTTAATCTTTCTGTTGACAATTCTGTAACAATGTTCATCTACTTCTCTAAATGAACTTTCATAGTCCTTTTTAACACTGGTAAACCTAGACTCATTCACAATTGTGTTATTAAGCGTATTTACTTCTGTTAGCAAGACAGTAGCTTTGTTTTCATAGTCTTGCACCATTAAACTAAGCATCTCTAAACCTGTGTTATTAAACAATTCTGTTAACTCATTAAATAACTCTGTACCAGGCGTTGCGTTGTTTGGAAACCTGTTGTAACGCAGCCCTTTCGGTACCCTTTTTACCCTTATGCATTCTTTGAGATAATCAATCTCCATTTGAGTCATTTTAAACGCATACAATTTGTTTAACTCTTTCAATGATTGTTCTACACAATTGTCGTCTATATTAACAATATTGTCCGTACCTTTGTTAAAACAAAAATTATTGGAAGTCCACCTGTTAAAATTGAAGTCCTTGTTGGTTTGTAATCCATAACCACTGGTACCCGTTTGTCTCGTATTCGGTTGCTGTGACACTTCCGCGTTTCTCCGTTGATTTGACTCTGCTGCTCTTGAATGTGAGTTCACTTTTAAGGGAACAGTACTACTGTTGTCTTTTCTCAAAAGTTCCTGGTTAGCTGGAATGCTGTTATTGTCCCCATTACTCTCATTCAAAAGCCTTTCACTTAACTGTGAGAGTAAGCACATAACTTGTCTAAATTCACCTCTGGTGACTGGGGCTTCATCCGGAAGGTGTTGCTCTTCGGCTAAAATAGCCGGTGTGTCGCAGTACTCTGCACTACCCGTTCCCTCAGCCATGACTTCAAAAAACACAAGCAGAACACCAGGAAAAGTCCAAAACTTACTCAAATCCAATAAAAGTTAAGAAGTCATGGCTTGGAACCAAGGTAGAAAAAACACAGCTTTATTTCGACAATAAAATCCAAAGATTCATCGGCACAAGAAATAGATCCAATATTACATCAAGCGCTTTCACCCAGGACCTCCCAGGCTTTGTCAAGATACACACACATCTTTTTTACTTTGCTTTTATAGCACTTGTGACTACAAACTCATTAAAGATAATTGAATATTTGTGTGATTATTGCATATACAGTTAAATAAATTTTGCTGTTTTAAAACTAGTTCATACAACTATACACTTGCATTTTATGAGTTTAAACATTGAAAAAAGTGCCCTACGAAATTCATTATTAACTTTGCTATTAAAGTTGTGAAGTGCACATTTAAAAATCTAAAAAATCTTAGAAAATTAAAATAATCAACACTAAAATTGTATAAATGCTAATTGTCTGTTTAACAATCCCTAGTACATTTCACTGAAACCATTTAATAAGAACAACACAACAAACACTGATTTTGGATATGTAATCAATTGTGTATATGTTAAAAATACAAAATACAAAATGTTATTACATGTACCCTGATAAAATCCTATTTTACATATAAATAGTTATTATAAATATAAATAATTGTAAGTGATTGCTGTGTGTGGTTGTGCATAGTTATAGCTTAGCTCTTCTTAATTTCAAAATACTATTTATACTGATTGTGTCATTTAACCCTGGGGGTTTGGAGGCATTTAATTTCAACTGCCATAGCAGTTCTCTATATTCCAACGATGCTTCCCAATCACCCCCTCTTGGGTTGTGTTTGACTTGTTCCAAAACTAAGAACTTCAGCTTCATTGTTAACAGAAGATACGTTGGTTCCAGCTTGTTTTCCTGCTGTGGTTTTCGTTACAGGTTTAGAGATGCTTAGTTTAATGGTGCAAGACTATGAAAACAAAGCTACTGTCTTGCTAACAGAAGTAAATACGCTTAATAACACAATTGTGAATGATTCTAGGTTTACCAGTGTTAAAAAGGACTATGAAAGTTCATTTAGAGAAGTAGATGAACATTGTTACAGAATTGTCAACAGAAAGATTAAGAAACTAGAAAGAGATTTGTACGAATATAGTGAAGGAATTGCATACTGCTTTGGTAACAAGAGTAGAGGGCAGCGTGATGATAGAAACTACAATAAAAACAATCAAAATAATGACCAAGTGTTTGAAAATGAGGGTGGGTTCCAAAGTGATCCTCCAAGGAGAAGTGAAAGGCTAGCACAAAAGTCAAACCAGTCATTAAACCAGTTTGGTCAGGGTTTTTACCAGGGCCCGGGGAGGCAGGGGAACAGGCAATTTGTACCACACACACGGACGTGGAGCAAATCCAAGAGATAAGGGAAGAAATTGATGGCTCTACAAACATTAATGGTTATGAGAAGGTTAATATTTCTGTTTGTAGTATTAATAAAAAAGACAATTTCACCATTTACAACTTCACAGAGGTTGTTATAAATGACACTTATTTCAACTTATTTACTAAAGGGCTCCATTTCGTGCCTGTTAAACCTCCAAACGTTGCTACAACAGTATTAGATCTTAAACTATTCACACGTCAGTTAAACCTGAACATTTTTTTCAAAGGGAATAAACATGCTCCTGGTTTATTCACCCGTCCTAGCACATTTAACCCACCTTTGCACCCCTCTTTAAAGATATTCGAAGAAATGACAGAATTAGAAATCAGAAGTTTATACAGAAACAGCAGAGATAAACACAAAAGTAACCTCCCCAATGAATCCGTGTTACTAATAGACAAGCTAAAGAAGGAAGGCATCAGGGTTATGAAAACGGACAAAGGGGGTGGGGTTGTTTTAATGTACAAACAAGATTATGAAGCCAACATTTACACACTTTTGCAAAACTCAGATCAATACAGAGAGGCATCGATAAATGAAAGAAACATTGCATACGCTAAGATCAAGTACAGGTTAGAAGACCACCTCCTGCAGGGGGTTATCAACGAACAATTATTTAACTACTTATTCATCCAGAAACCACTCACACCTGTAATGTTTGGGATACCGAAGGTCCACAAGGGACTGAGCCCACTACAATTTAGACCAATTGTAGCGGGGGCAAAGGGAATAACAGAATCACTAGGTAAATTTGTGGACACTACATTAAAGAGCTTTGTAACCAAACTAGAATACTTGTGTAAGGATTCATGGGAGTTTTTGAGAAGTATAAAGAACGAATTTTTTCTAGAAACCCAATACATGATATCCATTGATGTCATTGAATTATTCCTAAGCATTCCATATGATATAGGACTTGAGTGGTTCAATGAATTACTAGTCACTAAGTCAGGGCTAAGCAATAATATCACAGGACTTTTGGTGGAATTTATGGAAGTGATCCTAAATAACAATTTTATCTTCTTTAATGGAGAATTATTTAAACAAAGAAGGGGAGTAGCCATGGGCACTCCATGTGCTTCAGCATATGCAAACGTTGTGCTGTCATTTTGGGAGAATAAATACATATTTGAAACTGACTGGTCCAGGTGCATATTGCACTATCGATGGTACCTGGACGATATATGTATTCTATGGAGAGGGGACAGGAATGAATTTGAAAGTTTTATGAGTTACATAAACAACACCACAGCATTTTTGAGGTTTACCTACACTATAGAAACAGATCAAATGAATTATTTAGATGTAAAACTGGAAAAAGATTATGATGAAGGCTGTTTTCGTTCTAGCATATACAGGAAAGACAGTTATTCCAACATGTTCCTCCACTTTGACAGTTGTCACCCTTTTTTTCAGAAAAAGGGAATTATGAAGGGACAACTAATAAGAGCGTCCAGAATGTGTAGTCAGGATGGTTTGTTCAATAAAGAGGTGCTGTTTTTAAGAACATTATTCAAGGAGAGAGGTTATCCAATGCAACTATTCGACAAACTTGTTGCTGAAATTATTGTAAAAAGAGATGGCACTTACTATCCACTGTTAGGTGACATCAATGGGCAAGTTCCAACTAATATGGAAATTGACAACAGGACCAACCAAGGGAAACCATTCATACACACATTCAATGTGGACAGTCAAAAAGTGGAGGACATTATAAAGAAGTACTGGCCAATCTTTGCTATGAACGAAGAGATTAAGGACATTGTTGGGATGAAACCCCAATTCACAAGAAAAAGGGACATGAATTTGAAAGATTTGTTTGAAAGGGAAGGTTTAGGTATTAGCAGCACTACACAGTTGAGCCAAGGTACGTACAAATGTACATCATGTAGTCAGTGCCCCTACATTGCTAATAGCAAAGGACTATTTTTGAAATCTAGAGGTTTATACTTAAATACGGTAGGACATTTTACATGCACCACCAAGGGGGTAGTGTATCTTGGGTACTGTCAGGTTTGTTTTTCCTTTTATGTTGGTAAAACTGAAAGGAATTTGAATAAAAGAATTTATGAACATATATATGACGTCAACAAGAAAAAAGAAACTAATGCATTCTTCAAACATTCTCTTACTTGTAAAACAATGAAGCTGAAGTTCTTAGTTTTGGAACAAGTCAAACACAACCCAAGAGGGGGTGATTGGGAAGCATCGTTGGAATATAGAGAACTGCTATGGCAGTTGAAATTAAATGCCTCCAAACCCCCAGGGTTAAATTGCACAATCAGTATAAATAGTATTTTGAAATTAAGAAGAGCTAAGCTATAACTATGCACAACCACACACAGCAATCACTTACAATTATTTATATTTATAATAACTATTTATATGTAGAATAGGATTTTATCAGGGTACATGTAATAAAATTTTGTATTTTGTATTTTTAACATATACACAATTTATTACATATCCAAAATCAGTGTTTGTTGTGTTGTTCTTATTAAATAGTTTCAGTGAAATGTACTAGGGATTGTTAAACAGACAATTAGCATTTATACAATTTTAGTGTTGATTATTTTAATTTTCTAAGATTTTTTAGATTTTTAAATGTGTACTTCACAACTTTAATAGCAAAGTTAATAATGAATTTCGTAGGGCACTTTTTTCAATGTTTAAACTCATAAAATGCAAGTGTATAGTTGTATGAACTAGTTTTAAAACAGCAAAATTTATTTAACTGTATATGCAATAATCACACAATTATTCAATTATCTTTAATGAGTTTGTAGTCACAAGTGCTATAAAAGCAAAGTAAAAAAGATGGGTGTGTATCTTGACAAAGCCTGGGAGGTCCTGGGTGAAAGCGCTTGATGTAATATTGGATCTATTTCTTGTGCCGACGAATCTTTGGATTTTATTGTCGAAATAAAGCTGTGTTTTTTCTGCCTTGGTTCCAAGCCGTGACTTCTTAACTTTTATCTGTGTCAGTGATGCAGACAACACCTGACTCTGGTTTAGGACATTGTTGGTAACTGTTGGATCTGTGTGTATGTCAGTGATGGCTAGTAATATGCAACCACCTGCTAATGTACCAGTCAGAGCTCACTGACTGTGACTGTGACTGCAGAGAGGGAATACCTAGAAGGGGCATACCATTAATGGCAGATGGCAAACCCCACCAGTGAATGACATCAGTGCAGTATCAGTTTCCTGATGCTATGTTTCCAGGGTATGACTCTCAGATACTTGCATGTGCACCAGCTGACATACCAGTCTGTACATGGCATACACAGTTGGTAGCATGCCCTGCTGATGTAATGTTTCAATAAACCTTGTAGTGGCAGTCAGCAGGGACATGGATTAGAGTACATCAGGGTGTACAACACCCAAACTGAGCCAAGCCATCTCACTATACCACCTGTTCAGAAAACATGTACAAAGCACCCACTTAGGCATCCATGATACTGTCAATGTAGAGGTCACTATGGGGTCCATTGATGGCAGACATACACAATATAGTGACATTCAACTCTAATAGCTGTTCTGTAAGCAGCAGTGCTCAACAGGGCACAGTCATGGGTCCTCTACTGCTTAAACTGCATGTCACCACAGTACATGCTGGTGCTGACTGACTGTGCCTAACAATGTTGGCTGCTGCTCACTACTTGTGAGCACTCACACAGTCACTGTGTTATGTTGGTGTCTTGCATGACAGTATTACAATGATTGGCTGGGCAAATATCATCTCAACACTGGGGGTGTGGCTGCATCTCTCATGGACTTGGGCAATATGTGCTGTTCGTGTAACGAGGGGTAGCAAGATGTCTCCAATTGTGATGGCTGTATGGTCATCATGCTACTGATGTGCACATCTCTTATTGCTCTGTGACATGATGTACATTGCTGTCACAGCCTGACACGCATACATGGCCACATTCAGGCTAGCACCACTTCCATTCACTGCATATAGGACATGCCACAGCACACACATAGTGCATGTTGGCTGGATGTACAGTGGAACACTTACCAATGTAGTGGTACACAGTACAGAGGACAATACTGGATGCACTCAACACTCCTCATATCTGCTAGTACTATCCGTGTAGTACAAATAATGCTTGTTGATATCAGCAGGCCATGTCGTGGTCATTCATTTGGGAGGCCACATCACTTGCAACTAGTAAAATAATGCAAAACCCTACCAATGTGTACATTTCAAAGGTTATTGCATGCTATATAAACACACACACACACACACACATCAAGTTGGCTGCTGTGAGATTAGAACCTCTAACTATCTCGTGTTACAGACTATAGCTTGCAGTACTTACTGCATACACCATGGATTTCTTCTGATGTTAGACTGTCAGCCAGCACTCTTATGGTGGATGACATCAGCAGGCATTGTAGAGCAGGACAATTTAGAAGCCAGCAGATAGTTACAGGGCCAGAACATAACCATTACAGGGGGATAACCCATAAGGGCATATCTGTAGCACTACAAGGGGATATCTTTACACATGCACACACATCAAGTTGGCTGCTGTGAGATTAGAACCTCTAGTTATCTACTGTTACACAGTATAACTCACAGTATTTATCGCATGCACCACAGAGTTGACCTGATGTTAGACTCTCAGCCAGCACTCCTATGGTGGATGGCATCAGCAGGCCTGGTAGAGGAGGGCAATTTAGAGGCCAGCAGCTAGTTACAAGGCTAAAAAGTGCATAACCATTGCAGGGGAATAGCCCATAAGGGCATGTCCATAGTGCTGCAAGAGGATACATTTACACACACACACACACACACACACACACACACACACACACACACACACACACACACACACACACACACACACACACACACACACACACACACACACACAGGCACACAGAGTTGGCTGATGTGAGAGTAGAACCCTAACTATCTAGTGTTGCACACTATAGTTCACAGTATCACATATGCCACAGGTTACATCTGTTGTATATGTAACTGCAGGCACTGTACTTGTGGAGTACACAAAGTAAGCTTGCACTGGACAGCATGTTTGGCCTGCACAGTGATATTGCTTGGTACTGTTAATGTATGTAATGTCTTGGGAGTGGGATACCTGTTAATATCCCTGCTATGTGTGTACAGTTACAAGTATGGCCATATGCAGCTGGCTGCAGTTAGATAAGCAAACATGGTCAGGGACAATTTGTCCTGTCCAAGGCATGAATTGAAACCATTATACATTACACCACCTGCTCACCTGTGTCTGCCTATGTGGTGACATTGCGCAGGCACAGGGGTATGTGAGTGAGTGGAATATGTACTGTTGCACCCTTGGTTTGGTTCCTTTGGGCAACTGTGTTGATGTGTATGTGTAGATAACCTCAGCATTCCGAGGGTATGTGGGGAAATTCATACATCCCCAACAGGGATGTCTGTATAAATGTCACTGTGTGTGTACATTATGTATATGTGTTATGTAGATATATGTGGAGAGTCTATGTATCATTGTAATATATATATATATATATATATATATATATATATATATATATATATATATATATATATATATATATATCTGCATTATATGTATTTGAGGGCACATACTGATAGATACACTAATCATGTGAGTGGGGGAGAGGGACAGACAGGTATGTATATGTAGCTGTATTTTCACATAGCATATCTTTGTGATGAAGAGGCACCAGAATTGTGCTCAAGTTAACTAAGTGTAAGAGTATTCCCAGTGGGACTATGAGTACTTACAAGGTGACTACAGGCCATAGCTAGCTGTACTCCAGTCCGAGATTATGTTTGCTACAGACATTGGCAGCTGCACCTGTTTCTGCAATACAGCACTTCCCTGAAATTGTTCACACGATTCCCCAACTGGCTGTTGCACTTAATGTGTGACTGGGGTACATAATGTAACACCACACACAGGGAAGCAGTCTGCATACCTCTCAGTGTACATGTTTTTGCAGAATGTCCAGCATTTCACCCCATATGTTTGGCCTGTTCCTCATACATTTGTGGTGTTCCGGTAAATTATTGTATAATGCAGTCACTGAATAGTACTAACTACAGGCTCATTTGAGTGATGGACTTTACATCCAGCAGATATTCTGCTCTGGAGCAACCCACTGTTAATACTAGCCACCTTCTAGGTTAATCAGAGCAATTGTAATATCGGTCTGTATTTTGGCCCTTTGTCCCCCCATTTTCTCTGCCTTTGTCCAGCTTTGTTACAGTAACAGAGTGAGGGGTATGGCAGTCTGTGGGAATACCACCATATGACTACTTCCCATCCAAATCATGTGGATGCTGCCAGATTCAAACCATCAACACCATCACTCAAACTAATGTCCCTAGCCCACTGAGCCACACCAACCACCAGACAGGGATGTGTCATTCATCACACAATCAACAGCATACAAACATACATTGTAATCTCTCCATGATATCAGACATGCAATGTGTGCTCAGGCTCTATGTCACAACCCTGAGACTGGCTGGTCTGCTGATATGTCATTGCTGACTTACTGTTACAGCAGTTGTATGGGAACACTGATGTGCTGGCATGGGGGAAATCCAGCTCATGGTCAGCTGGCATAGACAGTTGTGTGACTGTCCTGTGAGCCCACTCTTTACCATCTCCCTTGACTAATGTAGTGGATATTCCAGCCACGTGGCCTACTGAATATTATGGAGCACATACTATTGGACTGGGTTACTGGTGTTCCATGTGTTAGCAAATGTGTTCCATGTGTTCTCTCCAAGTAGCTCACTGGCCCACTATATTCACTTGCATACATGCAGCAGGTCCATACATATGTTACCATATACTAGTACTCCTTACAAGTGGTGTATAGGTGGCTGACTTACCTTGTGAATGCAGCACTTGACAGAACTGTAATTTGGGGCTGACTCTGTCTGATGCTCACAGTACACAGCCAATACATGGTTAGGTACAGGTTGTGGGGGCCGGCTGGCATCATTTTTACTATATGTATGCGAGTCAGAGTAAGGTGTCAGTCCCTAGGGCCCTAGGTTGTCAGTGCATATGCTATGTGTTGTCTCTCGGCCAAGCCCAGGGCATACTATGTCTGCCACAAGGACATCCTCAGGGAGTTCCTCCTCTGAGTTCTCCTGTAGGTGTGGCTGTGTGGATCTAGGCATTGGTGAGGGGCTAAGTATCCCTTCCAGTTGCTGATCTTGCTGCAGCTGTTTCTGCAGGATCATATTGTGTAGCAAGGCACATACTGTGAGCATCTGTGCGCATGTGGCTGGAGAGTACAACAAGGCTCTGCCAGATATATAGAGGCACGAGAACTGTGACCTCAGCAGCCCAAACACATGTTCTATGATATTCCTAGTTTGTGAGTGTGTGTGCCTCAATATGGCATTCTTTCACATGGGTGTGTGTGCATTTCTGATGGGTGTCATCAACCAGGGTTCCAGTGTGTAGCCAGCATCGCGCAGTAAATGGCTAAGTGGGATGTCCCCCCTAGCAAACATCTGGTACAGCTGTGATGCATGCCAGATATGGGAGTCGTAACAACTGCCAGGGCTGCCAGCACACACATTCATGATAATGTCCTGGGCATTGCACATGACCTGGCAGTTGATGGAGTGATACCCCTTGCAGTTGACGTAGATTCTACCCTCTTCACTGGGTGGTTCCTTGATGTGTACATGAGTGCAATCCATGGCACCCAGTACCTCAGGGTAGTGTGCTACATGGTAGAAGTGTTGCATATTGCTGGCCTTTGCCTCAGGGGTGAGGGGAAAATGTATGTGCTCACTGGCATGTGGTGGCATGGCATCCAAGAACTGGTGGAATACCCTGAATGCTGATTCTTGCAAGACTCCCATCATGTCCCTAACTGGTCTTTGTAAAGTACCTGTGGCTAGTATCCTAAGAGCTACACTTAACTTTGTGTCCACTGGGATGGGTTCCCCTCTGTTGGCTCTGGGTCTGAGTTGAGGATGGCAAATTCAGTAAGTTCTTGTAGTATGTCCCTGTCCACCCTGTAGTGCTCTACAATCTCCAGCTCCTGGAGCTCCTGAAAGGTCACCCTGGGTCTGAACTCTCTTCTCCTTCTCAGTCTAGGTCTATTGTCAGCAGCAGCAGCACTGACCTCAGCATCTAGCACATACAGATGTAGCAGACCTGCAGCAGTCCATAGCATTCCTTCAGTTAAAATTCCCAAGTCTGTACTCCACTGGTGCAGAGTATGGTGGACAAATCAGATTGTAGGGTGTATGCAACCTTTCTAGTGCTCTGCTGTAGGTGCAGCCTGTATGATTGGCTACCTATGATGCATTCCACCTGCCAAGTATATCATTAACAACATTTAATGGTCCTAGTTTAAGTGAAACAGGGGTCATCAGAATTACTATATCACTGGCTTTTAGATACACTCAGCACTGTGGTGCATCATGCAAATGTGTGCACCAAACATAAGCAATGCTTAGCAAATGGTGTACACCCCCCAGCCTTCCTCACTCAGGGCAGCAACACACCATGAAAACACATGGAAACAAGTGCCATGAAGGTAAACAAAGCTCAGCAGTCACTGTATACACTCCCCTAAAAGGTTACACTCATCATGGTGGCACGCCATGCAAACATGTGGAAACAAATGCCCTGAAGGTAAACAAGCTTAGCAGTAAGTGTACACACACCCTCTGCTCAGCACAGTGGCACACCATGTAAACAGGTACAGTTGAGCTCCAATGAGCTTACAAACCATCAGACACACCCCCTCTTGATGTCAGTTACCTCTTCTGTGGACACCAACATGGTTCTGTGCCTACACAGAGGGATATGTAGACATGGATACCCATTTGTAATATCCAATAACCCCACCTCATTTGCATAGGGATCCATGCACACAACTGGGAAACTACAGGGTTCCAGGCCCTACCTCATTAGCAACAGCACCATTCCACCATTGTAGATACTCCATGCAAGGTCCTATAATACATTTCTGTTTCATACAATTACATTTGTTTTTTTCCACTTTTTTTTCACAAAAGCATGTTTGTGCACTGCTGCATGCTGTCCAAACATACCCAGATCATTAAAAAAAATAATAATTTTAACTTATTTCCTTATGTTTTTGGATACACGGTGGAAAGTTTTGATCATATCTGTATGTGGTATGTCATTTCTTTCCATATACCAACATTTTTACAGCACCTGTTGTCTGTGTAAAATCCTGTACAAGGAATTTTTTCGTGTACACTACGGACACTGACACAGTGTCTGCAGGGCTGCCTATCTGCTTGCTGGATCATTCTACCTTCCTCATTTGCATGAAATTCACCTGCTTGTGAGGTGATTTGCGTGTCTTGGATACTTCCATGTTGGCGCGTGTGTGCGCACCACCCAGCTATGTTTACTGAATTGCAAACCTGCTTACTTTCATGTAAGCAGTGTGCCATGATGCCTACACAGTAAAAAAAGACTGTGTAGGCTTTATTAAATACCCCCCTTATTTCTTGTCAAAATAACTAAAAGTACTGCATATTTGTTAATTCACCTTTCCTACAGATGAAACATATTTCTCACCTTGGTTTCTGTTCTGCATTTTCTTCCAATTTTGCACTGAGCAGTCTGGGTGTTAGAACATAGAATTATGACTCTGATTCTGATTCTTTAATGAGTTGCTTCCTGTAGGGTAATGGTACAGTGTTTGTAAGGTAATGGTACAGTGTTTGATTCTTTCTGCTTCTCTTTGCCTACTCTGTGAGTCTAAGTAATTTAACTAGCCAGCATTCCTTTGTTGCCCCTGAAAAGGGACACTTTGTCCAATGGGCTTACTTGCATTCCTTCAGGATAGCTGCAGAATTTTGTCTTGAAAATGTTTGGTGAGAAATATACATTTAAGACATATGTAATACATACATATGTATATATGCATGCATATACCGGGTAATGGTGGGAGCTGAAATATGTATGAAAGTCTAAGGAATACAATATGAAAGCAATGGCTGTCTGGAAAGAAAAAAGTCCCACCTTTTACCAGATGTTATTTTTCTGATGTATTTTACCCTTTAATATCTTTGAATAAAAATCTATTTCTTATTTTGATACTTCAGTGAAAATAGTACTCATATATTTTGTTTTTATCTAGATACTGAAATCACAATTTATTATTCATTTCTGGGCTTGACAAAGACTACAGATTTATTTCATATTCTGGAAACAACAGTTTTTAGTTTTTTTTTTCACAGCATGCTGTTTTTAAGGCATGCCTCTTCATGCAAAGAAAAATAAATGCTCAAAACAAACATTAGATATAACAAATATGTTATGTTTGAAAACACAGTATAATCACCTCAGACCAAATAAAAGGCTGTGCCAGGGATCTTTAATGGTTACAATCAAACAGCAAGTTAAGTGCAAATAATGAAACTTCCAGTATTGGGTAAGTACTGAAAAAAATACATAGGCCTCTTTAACCTCAAAATTCAAGCAGTGCAAACTATTGACACATGATACAGATTTAGAAATGCCATGTTGAGCAAACTTGCCACAAGGAAAATTCAGATTTGACAGTTAGGATGTATTGTGCAAACGCATGATTCATACTCATTAAGGCCATCAATGACCACCTACCATAAAAAAAAAAAACAAAAAAAAAACAAAAGGAAACAGCATGGTGTCTTCTATGCTAAGCTAAACGCGCACTCATAATAGAAATGTGTTTGTAAAAATACTGTTTCATTAGGTTTCATTCGTGTCCATTTATAAATCTCATTTTATTCACTATTAAGCAGGTGGGAGTGGAGCAGCCAAAATGGACACTCTTTGGCCACAAACTGGAATAAGAAAAGCAAACGAAGAACTGAAGATAAACAGCATTTACACAAACTTATAAAGGATAGCAATATAAAGGTTAGTTCACGCATCTGAAACAGAAACTGAAAAACAGGGAAGGAAAATTGCATTAATTACCCTTGTTTGTAGGAGGCAAAGAATAGTGAATATCTGACAACAATACATTTATACTAAGTTATGAAGAAAAAAAATTAGAACTAGCTCACAAGTTTGGATAAGAAGTCAGTTCATTAGTAAAAGCAGCTAGAAAAGGGAATAAAATGATGCAGTTAATAATTTAATTGTTTAGCAGCTATTGCACAGGATTAAGGCTATCAGTTATTAATACACTGCTTCCTAGTATCCAGGATTTGATTTATTCTGCTGGATTAAGGCTATCGCCTATTAACAAACTGCTTCCTGGTATCCAGGATTTGATTTATTCCAGTGAATTAAGGCTATCGCCTATTAACAAACTGCTTCCTGGTGTCCAAGATTTGATTTATTGTGCTGGATTAACACTATCACCTATTAACAAACTGCTTCCTGGTGTCCAGGATTTGATTTATTTCACTGGATGAATACCATCACCTATTAACAAACTGATTCCTGGCATCCAGGATTTGATTTATTGTGCTGGATTAACACTATCGCCTATTAACAAACTGCTTCCTGGTGTCCAGGATTTGATTTATTTCACTGGATGAATACCATCACCTATTAACAAACTGACTCCTGGCATCCAGGATTTGATTTATTGTGCTGGATTAACACTATCGCCTATTAACAAACTGCTTCCTGGTGTCCAGGATTTGATTTATTTCACTGGATGAATACCATCACCTATTAACAAACTGATTCCTGGCATCCAGGATTTGATTTATTGTGCTGTATTAACACTATCGCCTATTAACAAACTGCTTCCTGGTGTCCAGGATTTGATTTATTTCACTGGATGAATACCATCACCTATTAACAAACTGATTCCTGGCATCCAGGATTTGATTTATTGTGCTGGATTAACACTAACGCCTATTAACAAACTGCTTCCTGGTGTCCAGGATTTGATTTATTTCACTGGATGAATACCATCACCTATTAACAAACTGATTCCTGGCATCCAGGATTTGATTTATTGTGCTGGATTAACACTATCGCCTATTAACAAACTGCTTCCTGGTGTCCAGGATTTGATTTATTTCACTGGATGAATACCATCACCTATTAACAAACTGATTCCTGGCATCCAGGATTTGATTTATTGTGCTGGATTAACACTATCGCCTATTAACAAACTGCTTCCTGGTGTCCAGGATTTGATTTATTGTGCTGGATTAACACTATCGCCTATTAACAAACTGCTTCCTGGTGTCCAGGATTTGATTTATTTCACTGGATGAAAACCATCACCTATTAACAAACTGCTTCCTGGTGTCCAGGATTTGATTTATTGTGCTGGATTAACACTATCGCCTATTAACAAACTGCTTCCTGGTGTCCAGGATTTGATTTATTTCACTGGATGAATACCATCACCTATTAACAAACTGATTCCTGGCATCCAGGATTTGATTTATTGTGCTGGATTAACACTATTGCCTATTAACAAACTGCTTCCTGGTGTCCAGGATTTGATTTATTTCACTGGATGAATACCATCACCTATTAACAAACTGATTCCTGGCATCCAGGATTTGATTTATTGTGCTGGATTAACACTATCGCCTATTAACAAACTGCTTCCTGGTGTCCAGGATTTGATTTATTGTGCTGGATTAACACTATCGCCTATTAACAAACTGCTTCCTGGTGTCCAGGATTTGATTTATTTCACTGGATGAAAACCATCACCTATTAACAAACTGCTTCCTGGTGTCCAGGATTTGATTTATTGTGCTGGATTAACACTATCGCCTATTAACAAACTGCTTCCTGGTGTCCAGGATTTGATTTATTTCACTGGATGAATACCATCACCTATTAACAAACTGATTCCTGGCATCCAGGATTTGATTTATTGTGCTGGATTAACACTATCGCCTATTAACAAACTGCTTCCTGGTGTCCAGGATTTGATTTATTGTGCTGGATTAACACTATCACCTATTAACAAACTGCTTCCTGGTGTCCAGGATTTGATTTCTTGTGCTGGATTAACACTATCGCCTATTAACAAACTGCTTCCTGGTGTCCAGGATTTGATTTCTTGTGCTGGATTAACACTATCGCCTATTAACAAACTGCTTCCTGGTGTCCAGGATTTGATTTATTGTGCTGGATTAACACTATCACCTATTAACAAACTGCTTCCTGGTGTCCAGGATTTGATTTATTGTGCTGGATTAACACTATCGCCTATTAACAAACTGATTCCTGGCATCCAGGATTTGATTTATTGTGCTGGATTAACACTATTGCCTATTAACAAACTGCTTCCTGGTGTCCAGGATTTGATTTATTGTGCTGGATTAACACTATCGCCTATTAACAAACTGCTTCCTGGTGTCCAGGATTTGATTTATTTCACTGGATGAATACCATCACCTATTAACAAACTGCTTCCTGGTGTCCAGGATTTGATTTCTTGTGCTGGATTAACACTATCGCCTATTAACAAACTGCTTCCTGGTGTCCAGGATTTGATTTCTTGTGCTGGATTAACACTATCACCTATTAACAAACTGCTTCCTGGTGTCCAGGATTTGATTTCTTGTGCTGGATTAACACTATCGCCTATTAACAAACTGCTTCCTGGTGTCCAGGATTTGATTCCCCCAACCCTCATTTGCCTGCTGTGTGAGACTAAGTCACATAACTAGACCATTTTTTGAAATGTCTTGAAAGGATTTGCTTGTGTCCAGTGAGTTTGCCCAGTTAACAAATAAATAAAGTAAAACAGAAATTTAAAACTAAAACTAGACTGGCCTGTACCAAATAAGAGAGAGGTAAACTGCATCTTGACAGTACAATTTATTGGAAGTTAAGACTCATTTTCATTAATAAGCTTTGCATGTTGATTATTTTTGTTTTTATTAATATTAAAAAAACTTTAGCTATGTTATAATTTATGTACTATATGTACATTTTAATGTTTACAACGAAGAATTATGCCTGAGTTTCAGATCTATAGTTTCATATGAAGTATATTTCCATTGACAGAGTTGATTAACTAAGTAAAACATTATAAAATGATCCCTGCAGGCAAGGAATTGCAGTAACTTTTCATTTAAATAAAGTTTGAGGGTGTCCATTTTGGTCTGAAGCACTGGCAGTTATTATTATTACCTGCTGAAGGAACTTTTGTTTCACTCCAGGTGCTGAACATTTTAACTTATATTTGATTTTGCATTTGTTAACTGTGGTGGTGGTGCTGAGGTAGCATTGTCACTTCACAGTAAGACATTGTCCTGTTTGATTCCCAACTAAAGCGTCTTCTGTGTGGAGACATGAGTGAATGGGCGTACCTTAGTTTCAAGGTTGTGCGTCAGGGCTGGCAACTTGGCACGTAAAAGTCTACTGCCAATCATTAGCGGACATGAGTTCCACTGTGGCAACCCCTAACCGGGAAAAGCCGAAAGACACAACAATTTGATTTTGCATGTGTTGATGTATAACATTGCAAGTGGTGTTGTAATGGTCAGCCACTGTTTGGGATGGGCTGTCTCACTGATTCTCCAGACACTTTCTGTTATCCCAGCTGTATTATATATGTTTAACAAATTAGTAATAGCTGGTACTGAGAAACCACTTCCCCTTAGAAATTGGCACCTCTGCCATTGCCAAAAGTTATGCAGGATTATGTAACAACTGCAATCTCTTCATTCTAAGAGACATAACCTTACATGGGGGGGAGGGGCATTTATTTAAGGGAAAGCATGTGAAGAGTCCATGGCTTCTCTAAAAACTCAGGACAAATAAAGATCTATACCTGAGTAATTGTCTGCATCCTTATGAGACAGGAAACAGGATGCCTGAAGACAGGTTGCTGGGAGTTTATTAACATTTTTAAAGGTAAGCAACAGTAAAGACAAAATAAGCATCTAAAAACACTCGACCAGAAAAATAATCAGGATAATAAATAAAGCAAACACCAACAGTGATTATAGCAACAAGAAAATGTACATTGTTAATGAAACAAACAAACAAAAGATAGGTATGTATGGATGTAGGAAAATGTAATAAGAACTGCTGTGCACAGATAGAACAAGCAGGTTACTCAAGCTAGAAGCTATAATGAAAGAGCAATAGAGCAATGTCTTGATTCACAGAGAACAATGACTGTTGTAAACATATTAGACCACACACTATATAGCAGAAAGGGGGCAGGTAAACAGGAAGAGGTGTTTCACTCCATATAATGGAAAGGACCAAAGCAGCATAGCATTCACATAAGCATGGAGGAGTGGACAGTCATACTAGAGAGTGGAAATGACTGGGCAATCTGCATAGATGCTGTATCCAAAAACCCTCCTGGAGTGATATAAATATACAAGATGATTACTATAGAATGGCATACTAGTAGGATGTATCATTGAAGGACAGGAACTTTAACATACTAGAGATAAACTGGAGCTCCTAGTCTAAATCAACATCTAAGAGCAAGACGGTTATTTACAAGCTACAGTTGGCAAACCTTAAAGAGTCACTGCTAAAGTCCTACTATGCTGAAATGAAGAGAGGTTTTCAGACCATGAAGTAGGCAGCCATTTGACGATGGGTAATCCCCTTATAGTGCTAGTCATTATCTGCTTAAATATAAATTCAAGACAATTAAAAAGCTAACAGCTATGGACTTCAGAAGAGCACATTTTGACAAGCTGGCCAGTGCTTCTGAAAACCTATAATTTATTTGTGTAAGTGCGGTGTGGAAGCAGACAGAAAGTACCTCAGAAAAGCTAACGTTAAAGCAATAAGCTTATATCTGAAGCAGGCACAAACATAAACAAAGAAAAAAATGCTACAATGTTCAAGCAAAGCATATAAATTGCTTTGGAATTCTAATCAAATATAGAAGGAGGATGCCAGAGAATACAGCAATAAATACAGACGATAACAGATACGGCAGTCAGAAAATGAATGGGCTGTGGAGAATTAAAGACAGCAGTTTCTCCCAGGAATAGAGATAAAGCATACTGATACATAAGACAGGAAAAAAACGTACAGCTATGGAATTCAAAAGGGAAAAAAATTATAAATACATAAGCAAGCTGTTATATGAACACTTTTAAATGATAATTGTGATGCCCCACCACTGTACCAGTACTCAAGGAGCCTCAATCCTCACCACTGGCAACAGTGGGGGATGTTCACTGAGAGGATGACAAGTACACACACAGTATTTCCAGATGCAGCTTTCTACATCAAGTGCAATTTCCCTTAAGAACACTAAGAGATCATAGTCAGTCTGAGGTTGGTTTCTCCCTCTTTCTCCAGCCCACCAATAAGATTCTCCACTGGCGCAGCTATAGAGTTGTGATTTCAGCTGAGTGACTAAGCACCCTCTCTGTCCATCTAGTGCTTCATGTCCTTGCCCAATTAGCTGACACACACAAACACACACACACACACACACACACACACACACACACACACACACACACACACACACACACACTTTGAGGTTTGATTACACACACACACACACACACACACACACACACAAACACACCTGGGAAAGGCTAGCACAGGTTTACTAGCTATGCCCCCTTCTGCTCAGAATATAAGGTAGTATTACTGCCACCAGTCACTCCTTATCAACTACTTTAAGGCCTTTAACAAAAGTTGTCCAATCTCACTGTGTAATGTTACTATCAATACAAATAATAGTTTGACCAAGAGCAAGGCTATTAGGAGTGGCCCACTCAGTGTCACCAAATAAATATGCTCTCAAAATTTAAATATCTCTACACAGATCAGTCACAATGCAAGGTTTAAATATATTTAATAATAAATAATAACAGAACAGGGCAATACTAAATATATATTCACAGTGACATCAGAGTTCAAAACAACAGGAAATATCTAAAACAACATTGCAGGACAGTCTCAAATAAATAAAGAAAAATATCTAAATTAAGATTCACTTTATTCCTGACTCTGGCTGATAGAATTACTATAACCTAGGAACTTACTAATAGACAAGGCAGATGTGGTGAATGGATCTTCTTGTTGTCAGGTCCAAGACAGAATTCAAAATGCTCTGTCTCACCAAGAGACTTCTCCAATTAGTGTCTATACTATTACTGCTGGGATAGCTTACAGAATTATATCATTTCTTGAAACTTGGCTCCTAGTTCCCAGGTGAAACCCACACTGCTGGAACCTGGCAGTATTAAACATCTACCTGTAAAATACTTAGACCTCAGATCTTTGGCAGATGCTGGAAGTCATAAACCAATTGCATTCCTTCACATTTCAAGACTAGGAATTAGTTCACCATAAAGACAAAACAGCAAGCTCCCTAGTACAGACATTGTGTTTCTTGCCGCATTGAAAACTGAATGATTTGATCTTGTATGGCCTAGCCATAAAGTAATTTAATTTCAGTTATTTTTCCTCAAGTTTGCTGGACTGAGGTTAAGCTCTTGCATTCCAGTTTCCAATGCTAAAATATATACATTTAAACAGTTAAAATAGTGCATGCACATTTCTGTTAGGGCACAGGGTGGATACAATTTAAATACAGCATTTTATAAAATACCTTTTCAACACACGTCTGTACAAACCAATTTGATATACATTTGACATACAGTCCCAATGCATTTGTAACACAAGCATCCTATATAAATCATGTTGATATTCACAAATTATATATAATTATTTACAAAATTGCAGATAGCTGTGCTGACAGTATCTCCCTTCATCACAATACTCACAAAGGAATAGAAGTGATGGTTACCAAAACCATTAGGTAGTATTGTATTGTTCAGAATGAGAGATAAAAAGGAATCTCAGTTCCATCACAGAGAAAAGGTCCTAAAAGTACTCAAAGTGCTAAAAGTAAACAAAGCAGCAACAAGTCCCTTGTAAGATGCATTCTTCACATTGGATCCCTTGTAGGATACACATTTCATATTGGAGGCCTCATGGAATGCACACTTAGCTCCTTTAAGATCTAGGTAGGGGTTAAGCATTTAATCAACCCTCACCTATCAACTATTACTACAGCAAATGCATTTTTCAGATGTCTTTAAATCTTTTTCTGCCTTAAGTGGTTTTAAATTGTTCTTATAATGTCATTATGTAATTGATGTGTTTTTATTGGTTGGTCTCTTATATAAAAGCTTTTCAGCTTTATTGAAATGTTATGCATCAAAAAAGAGTTTGTTACTCGAAAGCTTTGAATTTTATTAAACTTGTGGATATTGAACATGTTAGTCTTATTTCTTGTTGGATTATTTGCTTGGACTGTAAGGTTCTTCAGCTGAGGAAGGAGTGTTGTTCTTTGGCATTTTTCAGATGTGCAGAAGAAACCAGAACATCTACATATACTGCATTCAGAAAGTTACACAGTGCACAGTTCAGCATTCTGAATAATTGCCTTATTGGACTCTCAGTTTGATCTTAATTACACAGAATATTTTGGAATCTTTAATAAAGACTTGATTTTTAAATATTCAGAACCCAGAAGGTAGCAGGACCCAAGGATACATGGATTCAAAGCAAGTAGGTTATGCTAAACAATTATGATAAGAGCTGCTTGACTGAATATTGACAGAGTGGTGGCGTTCTGACTATAACTCAAGTGATACAAATTCAGTTAGCAGAAACCTAAAGGCGAGAAGGTGAATATGGATGCTGCCTATCCTAGGAAGGAGGGTAGTGACTCCCATCTTATTGTATCTGCAGCTCTGATGTTGAGCAATGTAGGTTGCACATAACACCAAAAGCAGCAGCAGCTGACCAGAAAGGTTGTGCACTGAGGTTAACCAAGCTGCTAACTGTAGCTCCCTGAATCACTTGCAGTGACACAGGTGGGTACATTATCAGACGGGAGAAGGACTAGGGCTTAACAATACAAATGCTGCCATCTTTGGGATTCTAGAGAGCAAAAAGAATCTCCAGTGTCTGCCCAGATGACAGATGCCCAAACAAGACTCCTCTGATGGATCTGAAAGGACAATGGTCTCTACTGCTGGAAGGTGGGGGAGGGGGGCTCTGTGTAACTACAGAGGCTTCATGGTCAGCAAGCAGGGGATAAAAAATATATATGAAAAAAAACATCGATTGGCTGAATAATTGTGGCATTATTTATTTATTTATTTATTTGTTCATTAATTATTTGCCTGCTTTAAAGACCTTTTTGAGCCATGACTTCCCATTGAAAGAAAAAGGAAAAAAAAAAAAACAGGGAGTAGGTGAGGTCTACTCAGATTTGTCAAGCTGACATACATAGCACCACATAAAACAGAAAAAATAAGGCAGAGCTAAGCTGGCTCCTGGAGTGACAGCATGAGTAAACAACTAAACCAGCCAAAGGACACAGGGTTATGGGAAATGTATTTCAGTTAGATGTAAGGATGGCAAGTAGCAAGATACCATAAAAGACTAATGATAGATGTCAGGCTTGGTCTGTACAATGTTCTTGCAACAAATATTACAGAAATGTTTGCATTTTTACTGATACCATAATATTTTGCAACAGGGCTGATAATAATTAATGTGCATAAACAACTAAACAATTAAAAGAGAACCAACAGGAATTAAAAAAAGGTAGATAACATGACATGACAATTTTTTGGGAGTACAGAAGCAGCGTGCTGAATGAATCCTCATACCTATTTTTTTCTGTATTTCTATGTTGTACCTAGTTCACCCTCTGATGAATCAGCTCCCAAAGGCATCCACCAATACAGGGGCAACTTATCTGCTCACCTGCTGATGCTGGTGGTTCCCATCGTACCTCAGTTTGTACCTTGGGGGGGGATAAATAGGGCACACCTCCCAGTCTGACCAGAAGGTCAATGGATCCTTGGAGAAGCATCTCCCTGCCACAGTTCTTCTAGAGAAAGATTTTGTAGGTTAAGGGGGATTTTACCACTTAGGTGCCATTCCCTGGGAGGTATGCAGAGGCATTACATTGGGGGCATGCCCATTAACAGGTAAGCCTCTATATAATGCATCTGCATTTGATATAGCAAATTGCATTTTGATGGTCTTAACCTCCAGTAGATGAGAGCATCGGTGCAATCCCTTCTCCTGTTCCAGCATGAAAAGATAGATCAAGTTTCTGACTTTTCAGCTTTCCTCCCCAGCTAGCTCTACTAACGTCACAGGATTATACAAATTAGAGATCACAGACAACATGATCAAACACACTTCCTCTGTGCCATGTGTCATCACTGGCATCTTAAACTCAGCACAAAAAATGTTTAGAAGGTAGAAACGCAAAAAAGAATGATACATCTAGGGATGTAATAGAAACAGTTAAAGAGGAAGGAACCCTGGCTTTGTCATATCAGATGTGCTAATGGTAGGCATGCAGGGTAAGTAAGCACAGGGAAGACCAGTGGAGTACAAGAATGCATGGGGGATAAGTATCGCCAGTTGAAAACATAACATTATTGTCTAGGTCAGCAGAAAGGGCCACACTTAGAGTTCTGTATACATTTGTCAGCACCTCATCAGTATAACAACAGTGACAAGAAACAGGAAGTTCAGTGGAGGATAACAAAGTAATGTGGGCTAAGCAACAGAAACTGCATAGGGCTTGGCATATACAGTCATAAAGAATAAGGGCAGAGAGAGACAAGATGGTGGAAGATGATTTGAGTTCCTCAACGGAGTCCATACAATCCAGACGAGTAAGTCTAAGGTTACAATGTGCACAGGAGAAAACAAGGACACATTCGCCACTAATTCACTTATTCATTCTACAGTTATGCAATTATTCCAGTTTGGGGTCATGTGAAGCCGTAGCCTATTCCAACAATCAGTGCTCATAAGGCAGTGAGCTAATCCCAGATATGATGCAAGTCTGTTGCAGGATGCACACATTTACACTCAGTGCAGACACCAATTGTCCATTTAGGGGTCACTAGTTCATTTACAATATGTCTTTGGGATTTGGAGGACAACAAAAATACCCATTAAAAAACCCACGTAGACACAGGAAGAACGTCCATGCTCATAGACACAGGAAGGATAGCCATGCTCTGCAGAAAAGATGTCCCAGCTAATAACTATATTACATAATCAAGCAATGCTAACTGCTTTGTCATTGCCACACTCATATACAAAATAATAAAAAAAAACATTGCTCAATTCCACATCTTAACTAACACTAGTAACATCTGCCACAATATTGCAAGCAGAATGAAGAAAGCAGAGTCGATTATCAGCAACCTTCAGTAAACAAGAAATTCTGTTTATCATTCTATTGTGAAATGTAAGTGCCTTTGATTAGAGCTCATACCAAGAACTACAGTTGTGTTTTCTAGCTTAGTCGTTGTGGAAGAAACAGAGCTTCATTTATCAGAGTTCATGCCACGTATAACTGTATTGTTTCTTGTCATTTGTTAGAAATGGTTGTGTAACTGAACAATCCTCTATGAAGGCAAAAATATTTAAAGTCTCAATTAAAACAAGTAACATTAAATACTAAATGTATACCATTCAGAAGAAAACAATAATTGTAGGTGTAAACAAAAGTACAGCAAAATACACTACAACTTACAGTATAGTACAGATAAATATTAAATGTTCTCCTTAAACATCATACACATTATATCTCAGAGCAGATCCACCCATACCTCTCAATTGTACAGATTTTCATGGAATGTACAGATTTTTGGCTCATATTTTTGTCTGTTTTTCATGAAATTGTGGTTTTCTGGTAAATTTGTGGCAAATCATTAAAGACTCTTGTTAGAAAATAATGACAAACATTTAAGTTTCAGAATTCATACCCTTCAGAAAATTCATGCTAATGCAAAACCTGTTATTCTATCAACTTTCTATTTTGTACGAACAATATTTAAAAATTGTCCCTATTTTTGGCCCTTTGTACCACTTTTACTAATGCCTTTGTCCAGATTTCTTGCTCTAAGAGGTTAAGAGGTATGTATCCACTCCTGATTACAATGCAGGACATCCTATACTAGGCATATTAATGTGATAGTATAAAATCCTTGCTTAGATGTTTTATTTGTAGCAGTACAGTTTCTCTACTGCTTTTCAAAACCCCCCATTAAAAGCAGGACATTGTGATGTTATGGTCAATTCAACACTTTATTTTGTTTATTTTTATCTAGCTGTATATGCTTTGTTTTCTATAATTAATTATTATAGTGCAAGTGTTTGTAACAGAAAAATTGGCATCGGCACCAGCCCCCTTTTCCCATGTCAGGACGGCATATCAACAATGGCCATCACCTAAAGCCAATGTTCACTCTCTTGATTGGATAGCAAATGGAGCTCAGGCACATATCCCACTTAACCAGCACAGGCTCTTGTTTTCATAAAGGTTTGCTAATTTTGTCTCAAGGTCCTTGTGTGTTTGACAGTCAAAATGTATTAATGGTAAGAGTGGATCTCTGTGTGATACAGTTTTAATATACATGATTTTTGTAAACAAAGGTTTTTACAGTTCTTCATTTGATAACTGGATAGGTCAAGTGATTCTTCTGACCCTGTTCAAGCATGACCTGGGCATTAGGACAAAGAAAAAGGCAAAGGCTTTAGCACTGAAAGCTTATAGAATCCAGTTAAACTGAAGATCTTTGGAAAGAAGCTGGAAAGAATCCAGATTATTCATTAAAAAATGAGCAGAGGAAGAAAAACGTGATCCAGAGGTTCTGCGATTATGTTTCAATACATGATTTGTTATAATAAACCACTCTCTCAGTAACCTCATTGCTTACTAGCTGTATAACAAATGAATGCAGTTAGCAGTCAGAATTCACTTGACACAAAAAATATCACTTTAAAAAGGTTAGCAAAATAATAAAAGCATTAAGAAGCATGTGTGTACAATTATAAATTGTATGTCTTAAGTAATAGACATGCATACAAGCCTGATGATCTCTGATGGGTTCGGCTGCTAAAATTATAATTAACCTCCAGAGTTATGTGATATATACAGCTGCCACTTCTATCATATCTTATGTTGGAATATTCTAACCTTACCTGCATTTCAAACTATAAAAAAAAATATCTGCTGTCTCTTCAAGCTACTGTTGCAGAGTAACTTTTTGATGTATAAGTGAAGAATTTCAGTCTGCAATAACAGACATAAGAAAAGAAATAAAATAAAATTAATTCAAACTGATCTTTAATATTTGTTTCTCTTTAAATTGGAAGCACAGTCACACATCATCATGAAATTCTAAACTGTTACGGAGAAAGGTTATATAACAAGTACTGTAGATCATCCCAAGTCCTGCTACATCAGTGAAATATTATAGAACAAAATAGCTTATTGTCTCTGTGAGGTGTGTGTGTGTGTGTGTGTGTGTGTGTGTGTGTGTGTGTGTGTGTGTGTGTGTGTGTGTGTGTGTGTGTGTGTGTTGGGGGGACCTTCAAACTCAAGGCCACCTTGTACCACCTAACTTAATATATTATCTTCCAAAGTTGCACAACATTAGGCGACTGTTGTAACATTCATTGAGCTGGATCTTGATTACATCATGGAACATGTGACATTTCGTCAGTGTTTAGTACTACAAATGTTCCCTAGTCCTTCTTTGTTTGCCTGGTCAGTGATGTCAATTCTGAGGGAAAGCAGTCTTGGGCTTCTGGATTTGGGCAGTGAGTGGTAGTTGAAACATGAAGATAAGTTTCTGTCTCTCTTATCTGAAGTGCTAAAAATGTAAGAAAGCAGCTTCATCTGTGACCAGTACTTCCAGTGTCTGCCTATTACATCTCCTCCCCTTACAAATTGAATTATCAATAGCAAACAAATTCTGTCTTCTCCTCTTAGGATGCAGTCCAGCCTAGGATTGCAATCCCATACTATGAAATGGTCCCCATCCCAAGAAAGACAAGCACCCCCCCCACTCTCACACAGACACAGACACACACACACACACACACACACACACAAACACATACCTCACTGTGGTCAGTCAGTCACTGCTGGTCAATAGCTTGTTGTCTCAAAACTTTAAACCACTCTTACATTGTAAGATCTTTATGATCAGTATTTAATAGTTTCTTTATTTAAGAAATGTCTTCATATTTTAGACATGTAAGAATTGGTGTCATGTTTAGCATGCAGGAAATATTTGATCAGTTGATTTTATTCACATAATTGTTTTTGAAGGCAGCGAAGATGTTCCCCAGGATTCCATAAAATTCATGTAGGTTCCATGTAGAGCTTACATGGAATGTACCTGTGTATACAGCCACAGTTCCCTCTTGGCAGACCTCCATACATATTAATTAATCATCTTCACAGCAAAATAATTATACATGTCCTCTTTCATGTATAAAACTGGGTGTCATTTAAAAGCTAATTTCGAAAATGTGAAGTTCTGAAAGGTTATAAGTGGATCCTCAGAAGGAGGTACAAAAAGTTGTGAGTTTTGCAAACAATGCCCCTTTTAGTGATGAATCTGAGTTTCTAGTTTTAAACAATATTAGTAAAATAAAGGTGTATTTTAGAAAGGGCAATTGTCTATTAAAAAAGTGGTATACTTAGCCAACTGACTGGATTGCCCAGCTTTCTATGTGGGCAAAATGGACAGGGCTTTTAAAAATAGAATTTATGAGCATTTATATCATATAAGTAAACAGAATATAACAATTGCCCTTTTTAAACATCTTAGTAATAGTCCTGACTGTACTAAGTTCAAGTTTGCTATTCTGGATCAGATCGGTTATGATCCTACAGGTGAGGATGATAAGCTGGTTCTGGAAAATAAGGAGATGAGAGGGCAGCTTAAACTTAATGCTTCACACTTTCCAGGCATCAATGACAACATTTCTCTTCAACCAGTTTTGAATATTAGGTCAATTATGTAAAAAAAATATATTGTATTAAATTTATGTTAGCTGAATAGGGTTATGTATTTTACTGTATTTTTTGTATTGTATTTAATTGGATAATTTTGATATTTATTATATGTATGGTCCCTTTAAATTTGCTAACCTATGATGCAATTGCTTAATTATTCTCATTAAGTTTTATAAATATCTTGTGAATGGTTTATTAGATTCTGAAGAAGTCCACTTGTTTTTATGAATGAAAGTGCTTAATCTTTTATTAAAAGTGAACTGATTTTACATGTTCATTAGTCTGTCCAGTTGGCTGTGCAATACTTTTGTGTTTTTATTATTTTGTTGGTGTTTTATTGTGTCACTACACCTTATTTTTTCTGGATTAGTAACGGCTTAAACATGTTCAATGGCTATTCTTGTTTGCCCATTGCTAAGCTGCACTGAAACATGGTTGTGCAAGTTTGTGCGGTGCTCAGCTCCATTAAAATTGTTTGTGAGATACAAAGCAATGTGGTGCTTTCTTGAAACTTACAGTATGATGTGTAAGGGCAGGAAGGCAGCCTACATTAACGCCAATAGGCAGGAATTCCACAACATTCATTGGAGTCCATAGTAAACTATCAATATGCCTGGTGATGTTGGTGAGGGAGCGTGCTTTCAGGGTCAGAAGTGGGGTCTGCAGGAGTCCAGAGTGCTTGTTGGACTCCTGTCTGAAACTATGAACCCTGGCTATTGCAGGGCAATTACCAGGGCTCAGAATGTAAAGTTGAAGTTCGGGATCAGTTGGACAGGGATCTTACCAGTGTTACTAGTATCCCTTGCACTGGTGAGCAGTGTCATCACCACTATGATGACTTGAAGTGAAGGAAGAGGGTAGCCTTGGACATCTGGGTCCAACAGGCTAGGGCTGGGCATACCCCACAGATATGCAGGTATGTTTGCTACTACCTTTCTAATGAACATATGCTTCTTCACATACTCATGGCCATAACCCCATGCAAATGTGTATGTAGCATTTCCATTGGTAACAGCAATGTTCCTGATATGTAGCACTTCATTAGCCACACCTGCTGACAGGCCTGACCACACAGGTTTACACCTACTTTACCACAGATCTCCATGTCTCCACAGGGGTAAGACGAGTAGTATATCATGCTCATATCGTTAGTAAGGGTACTGTCACTCAATAATGCTGTGTTTATAACCTCTGTGTGCTTTTCCCCTCAGCATGCCAATATTTCATTGCAATAGCCATTTTTTCATGTACCTTTGCAAGCACCACCAGCAATTGCACACAACACAAACTTTCCTAACACGAGAACTTCAAGTCTCCAGTATGTATTTGACCTACGGGGATCATGTGCAATTACTGTCATTGTACGTTGTGTCATGCAGACCACTCAGAAGTGATATCTGCCTTGCATACAAGACATTATGTTACCTTGCTGTATTGGACATGCTGCAAATATGCGAGTGGAATGGCACATGTTTTACCCACTGTATTGACATAAGATCATAGGAAGTTACTAGGCCATTGGCCCTGAGGCCCTTACAAGCCTGCCCAAGAATTTAGCCTGTGTTCTGACATGTTAGCACTCAATGCCCCTGTCCAACAGGGACATAGTTGGAATCCCAGGGATGTACTTTCTGTTTACCATCCAGTTATCCAGGTTGCACTTACAAGGGGTTAATGAGGTACTGGGCTTTACACTGAGAAGGAGTCCATTCCACAGAAGGAGGAGTCTCTGGGACACAAATCTCTCCCATCAACAACTCCTATTAATGTCACAGACCAGGTTGAGGTCACACATGCAGGGGACTCAAGTGGAGCTTGTCTTGCGTATATGCAGCAGTCCCATCAAGGCGGGGTCTCAAATTGCTGTGCATGCTACACAGAGGCCGCCTCTGAGGAGTCTGTATGAGACTGGGTAGAGAAACAGGGCTTTTACCCTATATGTGTTAGATAGAAGCTTGAGGCCCTGGATTATCCTAGTGAGAACCTCTGTGGTCTCTCCAGCTGCTGCATGTGCTTTGCGAGGTACATGCCAAAAGGGGCATTGTACTCAATAATGGGTCTTATAAGGGGAGAATACAGAGATGTTATGACCTTCTTCTTCCTGGATAACAAACCCTTCTTAATGAGGTGGGCCATGTAGAAAGCGTTCTGCACAATGGAGGCAATATGACAGTGAAAAGTCAGTTTGCTATCAACCTGGGTGCCCATGTCTCACACAAATGATTGGATACTTAGGTCCTTGTTATTATTATGATAATTTATGGGGACATCACTCTCCCAAAAGGGGATGTTGGGGAATTTTATAGCATTCAGTCTGAGGACATGTTTCTGGAACCAGGCATTTGTTTGGGTGAGACCCTCTTGAAGGATGTCCACATCACTAGGGGAATTGATGACAGTGGACAGCTTGCTGTCATCTGTAAATCTAGTCAGTCATAGCTCACTGGTTTTGGCCTGCTCCTCGGCAATCTATATCCCTAGCATACGCCACTCATTACAGTTCTACTGCTTGAGGTGGCTTCCCCTATTTTTAGTTGGTGGATTCAGTCTGTGAACCAGTTTGCCACCCATCTGGTAACATACAGAGTGATACCTAGTTGAGACAGTTTATCTATTATAACCAAGTGGGGAATAGTATCAAAGGCTTTGGCCAGGTCAGGGTAGGTAGTGTGCACCATCTTCCCTCCATCCATGGCTTTGGAGACTGTCTCAAAGAAGTTGACCAAATTTAACAGACATGACCTCCCATAAAGAAAACAAACTGTGTGAGATTGGGCGTTTGAAGGTTGCCAATGTCTTTGTTAATGAGTTCCATGATAATACGTCCAATGGCCTTGCAGATCAGGATACTTAGGCTGATGGGTCTATAATTTGCTACATCAGTGGATGCTCCACCTTTGCGCAAAGGGATGAAAGTGGCTGTTGTCTACTTGGCTGGGAGAAAGCCGGTACTCAAGCTTTGATTGCATAGGCCACTTAAAGGTGCTGCAAATCCCTGCCTGTATTCATGAATGCTGCAGCATGGGATGTTATCAGGTTCCATTACCTGGTATGTGACATTAATAATACACGCTGGTTGGGGAGATATGTATACAACATTGTCAAAAACTGTTGAAACAGACGCCCACCTAATGGCAAGCAGTGCACCTCACTGGGCCTCCACAGATGCACTCTTTATGATTGCATGGATGACTGACAAGTCACCACAGGGCTCCTGCATGTATCCCTTGTGGACATGGGGCAATATGTGCTGATTGTGTGAATAATGGTTAGAACGTGACTAGAAATTTGTGTCACCTGTGTCCATTAGGCTACTACTGTCCAATGATCCTATGATCCCATACACTAAACTAGAATGCTGTAACATCTGCACACACACACACACACACACGGCTATAGTGAGAATAGTACCACTTTCAATTTATATATACTGAACAGTGCACAACATACACAGTTCAGTTGGCTGCAATTAGATTAGCACACTTACCTATCTAATGGTACACACTAGAGTCACAGTTCTTGATACAGGTGCCACACCTCAAGTGTGCTATTAACATCTCTTTGGGTAATGTTATGGAGATGACATCAGCAGGCCTTGTTCTAGTCAGCACTTTGTAGGTGCACGTCACCTACAACAGCCAAAATACTGAAAAACCTCACCTCTGTCGAAGTCAGTATGGTTATCACATTTATTTTGCAGGGGGATGCACACACAAACACAACATGTAAAATGGAGTGAGATGACAACCGCTACCTAACTAGTATTACACCCTACAGGTGGCAGTATTTCAAGCACACACTATGGCTTATGTCTAACATCACTCTGGCATTTGGTAGTGTTAAAGTACATGACATCAGAAGGCCATCTGAAAGAGAGGGGTTTGGGGGGGGGCGGAGAGGGCCAAAAAGTGCAGGCCCTTGAAATATGGGAATCCCATTTGCTATGCAGGGGGATGCATGCACACACACACACACACACACACACACACACACACACACACACACACACACACACACACACACACACACACACACCAAGTGGACCGAGAGAGATTAGAACTTCTACTCATCTAGTGTTTCACACTACAGACAGCTGTATTTACAGCACACACTACAGCTGAAATCTGACATCGATATGGCAAATGGTAGTGTTAAGGTACATGACATTAGTAGGCCTTGTAGAATAGAGGGGTTTGGAGGCTGGCATAATCTACAAGGGCCAAAAAGTGCAGGCTCATTGAAATATGGGATTCCATTTATTATGCAGGGGGATGCATACACACACTAAACACACACACACACACACACACACACACACACACACACACACACACACACACACACACACACACACACACACTCACACACGCCAAGTGGACCGGAGTGCAATTGGAACACCTACCTATTTAGTGTCACACACTACAGATCACAGTATTTACAGCATTTGCCATGGCTTAAATCTAATTTGCATATGACTGCAGGAAAATACTTGTGGAGTAGATAAACTAGGCTTGTGTTGAATAGTGTGTGTGGGCTGCAGAGTGACATTGCTTTTCAATTGTTCTCTGCATCTAGCAATCTTGCAGTTCAATAACTATTGTTTATCCTAGCTATGTGTCTACAGTAGCTATTTTGACCATATGTGGCTGTTTGCATTTGGATGGGCAAGCATATAGGCAAAAACAATGTGCCTTGTCAATACATACATACAAAACATGGTACTTAACACCACCGGTTCACCTATTGGTGTATGTGTTGTGACATCCAGCAGGCACAGGGGGCTGTAGGGAGGTGCATTAGCAAATGTTGAACCTTTATTTGATCTTTTGAACAACATTATATATGTGTCATACTGTAACTTTAATCACCAGTATCAGGGTATGTAGGACAATACAGACCTACACAGACATATAAACATATAACTGTAGATAATAGGGGCATAACTATACATGAATGTGTGTGTTTTGTGTGTGTATGATATATGTATTTGTTATGTGGATGCATGGGTGAAGACAGAGATGTATGTGTCTATATAACTATATATATATATATATATATATATATATATATATATATATATATATATATATATAAAAAAAGTAGATGGTGAAGGATGGGTCACACAAAACATCTCCATTTATCTTGAAAAGAATTTAAGACCCATTATGAATCAGATTCCCACCATTTTAAAGGATAGCTACCAATTGTTAGAAATACTTGATCATCTTGAGGTAGAACTGAAACCAGGGACACATTTACTAGTTACACTAGATATACAAAGTTTATTTACATGTATCCCTAATGATCAGGGTATACAATCTATTAGAGAATTACTTCAGTTATATCCTGAAATAAGCTGTAATAAGATCATATTAATTTGTCAACTACTTGATTTAGTTCTCTCCAATAATGTTTTTTCTTTTTTAGAGCAAATGTATTTACAGAAGTGGGGTGTTGCCATGGGCACACCCTGCGCTAATACATATGCAAATTTGGTGGTTAATTGGTGGGAAAGAGAACATTTATTTAATAATGACTTATATAAGAAAGTCATACTATATTCAAGATTTGTGGACGATATTCTAATAATTTGGGAAGGCACAGTAGAACAATTTGAAAACTTTTTGAAACACCTAGAAAGTACATCCAGTTTCTTAAGGTTTACGATGGAGGCATCCTATACTGAAGTGAATTTTTTAGATTTAAATCTAAAAATTAGTAATGGGAGAATAGCATCTAGTCTGTATAGAAAAAAATGTTGGAAGAATGCATTACTTAGTTTTGATAGTATGCATCCGAGATATGTCTTTAGTGGTATAGTGAAAAGTCAATTCACTAGACTGAATAGGATATGTAAAGAACACTTAGATTTTGGAATTCAAGCAGACAGGATGGAAGAACTATTTTTACAGAGGGGTTACAATAAGACATTTGTTAAAGGAATTAGAAAGCAGGTGATTAGAACAATAGATAACTCAGACTTAATGCAAATAGGAAGAAGTCATTGGAGTCATAGTAAGAAATCTTGTTTAAGATATCAAGAAAAAGTTCACTTTGTTACTACATATACCAATGATAATAAGAGGATCAAAAATATTATAAGTGATCATTGGCAGGTGTTGACAGTAGATGATAGAACTTTAAAATTAGTAGGTGAAACACCTAGATTCACCTATAGGAATAATAAGAATCTGAAGAGATTACTGTGTAAAACATATAAGAAGAAGGTGACAATGGACATAGAGCCCAATATGAATTTGGGCACTTTTGCATGTAAACATTGCAATATGTGTAGATACATCACAGAAGTACAAACGTATATACATCCTGTTCTGAATTATGTGTTTACACCCAGATTCTATGCATCATGTGATACCTGCAATGTCATTTATTTAGCCACTTGTGAACATTGTTTGGCATTTTATATAGGGCTTACAAAAAGGGAATTCAAGAAGAGAATATATAATCATATATACGATATAAAGAGGAACAATGAAGTAAATGCATTGGCGAAACATATAATTCAGTATGAGAAACACAGTTTCAAATTTAGAGTCTTACAAATTATTGAGAATGGTAATAATGGGGGTGATGTGTTCAATATATTAGAACAAAAGGAACTACAATGGATACTAAAAATGAGGGCACACCACCCACCAGGATTAAATCAACATGTTCCTCTGAAACCAGTATTAAGGAATCGTAAATAATGCATGGTTTGTCATATATCTTATATATCTTTTTCTTAGAGTTTACAGAGATAACACACTTGTATTTTATATATTCCTTATATATATATTAATTACTTTTATTCCTTCAACATTTTATATTTGTCAATACTATGTTATATATATATTTATATTTATATATTTATATAGTTTTATTTATTTATATTAATATACACATATATTTATATGTAGTTTAATAAGTTTTGAGCACATAGCACTTTGTTTTATAAGATGTGTAATATATCATGTATTAATTTCAGTCTGACTTGTAGCTTAAAGGCATAAGTATGAATTTGTCTGTTATTATTTTTTTAATTAGATTGGTTTGCTTATTTACATAAGAAATGAAATATATTCATATACTTTCTTTATTTTTTAAAATTAGGGTATTTATATTTAGATTTTGTTATATATTTTGGAATTAGTTCAGGAATGTTTAGGATGCCATAGAATCAAGCTATATTGTGATATGTTATATTAAATGAAGTATATATATCCAACACTGTTTGAGACGTTAGCTATGCCTTTAAAAAGGTTTGAGGTTTCATTAATTAATAAGGTAATTATCTTAATTGGAAGTAAGACATAGCTATTTAATCTGAGCTGTTTCTGCAAAATAATGAAATCTGATGAAGCGTATGGTACATACGCGAAAGCACTTATTTCGTTCTCTTTTTACTTGTGGAATAAAGAAGGATTTTTTATCATCACGTTGATGGCTGATTACTGGATTTTGTAATTTTTGGCTGCCTTTCCGCTCTGGATCCACTTGTGTATTATATTATTATATCTATATCTATCTATATCTATATCTATCTATATCTATCTATATCTATCTATATATCTATCTATATATCTATCTATATATCTATATATCTATCTATATATCTATATATCTATATATCTATCATCTATCTATCATCTATCATCTATCTATCATCTATCTATCATCTATCTATCTATCTCTCTATCTCTATCTCTGTCTCTATCTCTATCTCTATCTCTATC
>NC_056748.1:537519244-537709244 GCF_019279795.1 Protopterus annectens | reverse complement strand
CACTCAGCTATGTGGTGCACCACGCAAATGCGCGCACAGGGTCTTAATTCCAAAGGTAATGTGACACCCCCCCACTGGCATCCACATCCAATGGTAATATCAACATGGTGTAGCAGAATACATGGAAGGGATCTGTGGACATGGTTTCTCCTTTTAGCAATTCAGCAAAGTCACCTTCTTTGCATACATATCTGTACTGACTGATAACTGCATGGTTTATAGCTGTATGACCTAGGCAACAGCACCAATGCACCATTGTACAGATCCGACGCAATGTGCTATAATACATTTCTGACAAATAATATAAAATACTTTTTTTAACAAAAAGTAATAAAGGAGACAGTGTGCTAATCCAATGCTCAAACAGTGTAACAAAACAAGCACCACTCAGCAAAGCACACTAATGATAGGCTGCCAAAACCACCACTGTTTAATAAACGCCACAAATGACATTAACGCTTAACTGTTTCACCACGTTGTCTTAGCATACGCAGACTTCTGCATATGCTAATATGACAACGAGATGAAAAAGTTAAGTGTTAATGTCATTTGGTGGTTATTAAAATACTTTTTTGCCTTTAATTTTTTTTTTCAATTAGGCATGTTTGAGCACTGCTGCACACAGCGCAAACATGCTTAAATCATTAAAAATATATATTTTTGTATATGCCCTTGCATTTTCAGATATCAGCAATGCATTTCTCATACATCACTGTATGTGATCGAACCATTTCAGGGGAGTTATGTCCATATTTGTGGACTATTATATTCCTATCTTTCCGTGGACACTCCTGTACATGGAAAATGCCTGCATACACTATAAACACAGACACAGGCTCTACATGGATGCCTTTATGCATGTTGGATCACTCCACCAGGATCTTTTGCATAAAAGTCACTAGCTTATGAGGTAGTTTGCATTACACAGAACTTTTCTTGTTTGTGTGACTTGCGCGCCACTAAGCAGTGCTTACTGAATCTAAAATCGTTTGCACTCATGTACGCATTGTGGTGCGATGTGTACACAAAAAAATATATTGTGTAGGCTTTATTGAATTTCTCCTGTTGTTTTTTAAAATTATGTTTATTCTAATGAAGTTCTCATTTATGTAAAGAATGAAAGCAAATGAAACACTGGGCTCACATAGTTGTGGGGAGAAATTCAGCACTTTTAAATCCTTCAATGTATATACAAGACAGAACCAAAAACATCCAAGATGGAAAGGTGGGATAAAACGTTTTTATTTCTTCTAAAATCTTAGGAATGTTAATTGCTTTCATCCCAATAACTCAGGACTTCTTCAGAACACTATCTGAACATCACACATTGTTTATATAGGAAGTGGTTTAACAACAATTAATTAAGTAAAACAATTAATTTAAAGAAACAGACACTAAAATAACTACATATCTTCAAAAATCAATTATATATATATGTGTGTGTGTGTGTGTGTGTGTGTATACATTTCAATTAAATGTCAATAAAATACTATGTGTAAATACCACAAAATATTGGTTCAAGTCTATTAAATTCAAAGTTCCATCATAGTTTAGCTGTAACTACATTTTAAGGATTTACAAGAGCTGGATTTCTCCTAGCAACTATGTGAACCCAGTGTTTCATTTACTTGAGTTGTGGAGGGTTGCACAGTACGCATATCTTTATTGTGGTCCTTAGTAAAGGATGAAAGCACTTAACATTAAAGTTATTTAAACAGTTGTGAAGCCGTTGGTATTCTTATTAGTTCTGGATATAGATTATTATGCCTCCCCTGGTTTATACTGGTGTTTTGTGTTGCATTTGAAGACACTTGCTGGGCTAAAATATCATTTTTAGCCCTTATTTGTATTTGAAGTATGCATTTATAATCAGACCTTTCCTTTTTTGTACAGTAGATTTTTTTATTTTTATTAAGCTTCCAAGAGCCATTAGGCACAAGGGCTTCTTGTCAGGGATTACCCAGTTTCACTTTTTCAGTTGAGTGGATTTGATCAGTCTCACATCATACACTTAAATACTGCCAGACATGGAGCACATGAACATAATACATTTAAATATGCCTCTTTAATTTTTGCCTTATGTATTATAGTTCTAAACACCTCTGCATCAAGCCTACATTTTGGTTAATCTGTTAAAAATCAATAGTGTACTTATAATCAGTGTTAGCAATGTGCTGTTGAATTTCTTAAACCAAATGTAATGATAAGCGTCATAAATACACAAAAGTACATACTGTATAGTCAAAAGAAGTTCATATAACCATATAGTTACATTAAAAAATACAAGAACCTTCATTATTTGTCACGCAGTAATGTGACCTGAATGTTTATCTTTGTAGGAACATAAGGGTAATTCTGATATAGTACAGATATAAATGCATGATAAGAAATCATCACTTGCATACAGACAAATGAACAGTCATTTAAGATATGTTCAATGAGTAACTCAGTCTGTATTATCAAATAAAATAACAACTGAGACTTTATTTTTTTAAGTCCCACAGTGAGCATCGATGTTTTTGTTGCCCATCACAGTAGTCAAGCTTTCACTTTTCTGGGATTCCCTGCAACTTTAAAGAGTGTTGCACCTCTGTTATTATTTAATGTCAACAGAGCAGCACCTGATTACATGTTCATAAGGCTTAAACAAATTTTCATTTCTGGAGAAGAGACAATTTATTGAGAGCAGGGCGGCCGTGGTGGTGCACAGTTAGCACTGCCACTTCACAGCAAGAGGTTCTCAGGTTCAATTCTCAACTGGGGTGCCTTCTGTATGGAGTCTGCATGTCCTCCCTGTGGTCGCATGGGTTTCCTCCAGGTGCTCCGGTTTCCTCCCACATCCCAAAGACATGCTGTAGGTGGATTGGACACTCCAAATTGGCCCTAGGCGTGAGTTCATGTGTGTGCCTTCTGGGGAAGGTTGGGTGCTAGGTTGGCAATTCAACACTGTAAAACTCTACTGCCAATCATGAGCAGACAGGTGATCCACCGTGGTAACCCCTAACTGGGAAAAGCCAGAAGAAGAAGGCAACTTATTGAGAGCCGTGGTTTCTAATCATGCCTGCCTTTCACGAATGGGTCAGTAGCAAGGAATAAAGACTGTTTCTCCAGGATGTTATCACAGAGGTCAACATATTCTGCATTCTCTATTCTTTAATAATGTCATCATTTACTACTGATGGATGATACTTTTCTACAGTTCGCTGACATTACTTCCCCACACTGACATATTTTCTATACTTAGTAATTGAAGTAACAGTAGCTGATTATAAAGGTGAATTAGGTTTTTTCAGTGTTATGATTTTTATGTATTTGCTCAGACCCGTCATGCATTTCTCTAATGTGTATAGCTTACTGCATCTTGAAAAATGGTTGCCTGTCCTTTTGCAATTATGTTGACTATTATCAGAGCTTTTCTTCTGAGGCATGACATAGCGTGCAACCTGGTTATCATAAAAAAGAAGAGGAAGAAAAATAAATAAAATAGAGAAAAAGTAGTATGTACAGTAGTAGAATAAAAGTAGGTTGGAAGGTAAATATAGGAGTGTGGTACCTTTGGAGGAAAGTAAAAAGCCCTTGTGGCTTGCTGGTTGCTTAAATGTGGGGGAGTAAGGAATGCAGATACAAGTTGAACAAGTTTAAAAATGAAGCCAAAGGAAGTTCAAAGTTTCTTGTTTGGCAGTGCACCAGAAAAAGACAGAAGGGAAGAATTGAGGTTGTTACTGAATAATAAACTAAAGCAGCACAGCATTACAAATGAGGAACTGAGAAACAGACGTGGTGTGTGGGCCTGTAGTCTGAAATGAAAAATGGAGAGGAAATTCAGGCTTTGAAAGAAAAGATAATGAAGCATCAAATCTGAAGAAGCTGAATAACAGCACCGAGAAATGCATGTCCACTGAGGTAAATGATACCAGCAGGACAAATACAGACCATTTCAAAAAATGGCCAGGCCTGGAATGAGGAGAGGGATAGATACATGATAGGAAAATGGCTTTGGAGGGCAAATGTTAAGGAAGAATGGGTCAAGCTGAAGTTCAGGACTGAGATATGAAATTTGTCAGATGTGATCAGAGTCTTACCCCAGTAAACAAATCAAAATAAAAAAAAATGGAGGGCAAAGTATTTAAAGTAATCAGGGCACGACCAGGTCAAAATGCATCAGTGATGGGTAGGATGTCCCAATAGAGATATCTAAAATCTTAGGGAGTATAATTGCACCTATCATGACAGAAATATTGAATTTTGTAAGAGACAAAAAAACATGAATCATTTTTAGTTCTGCTGTGCTAGACAGAAGAGACAGTAAGAGTATGTGGCTACATTTAAGGCATTTCTGTCATACAGGATGATATGGAGGTCTGTGCTCTGGGGCGTCAGGCAGAGTGTTGCCTTCAATTGGTTAACTGGTCAGCCTGGCACAGCTTTATATAGCCAAAACATTTAACTCAGATTAATTGGAGCAGATGAGGGAAACATTCAATCATAAAAAGTCTGCTCAAGTGCTTTACATTCAATTGGGTGCTGTACAGCACCCCTATATCATGGTATAGGATAAACATGTAAATCTGAGAACCTTTTAGGCTAAAGCATGGAACAAGGTAATGTGTCATTAGTTTGCTTGGTTTTCCATAATGGTCTTGGGACAAATAAGGGACAGGAAGCAGAGTAGTGATCTGAAGGTGATAAAAGTCTGGGGCAGAGAATGTGGGATCATGGGATATGTGAGGACAATGATGGAGTTACACCAAAGAAGCCAGCCAGTGGTGGTGCCTGATTTAATGGATACCCTACAGTGCTTTGAAAAAGTATTGGACCTGTTCATGATGCCATAAAATCTATACCAATTTGCATGCAGTAGGGGAAGAGGGAAAACTGAGTGAGGTGTTAAAATACAAACCGAAGTAAGTGAAATACTTTGAGATTCAGATAATGGTTGATTTCAGCAGTATGAGTGACATGAGCTTAGTGATATTAATAAGCCACATGGAAGCAGGCAGGGGAGGTGGAAAAATGTTGCTCTGTGTTTGTCAGTTAAAATGGCCATGTTACTGTTGATATCACTTTAAAGGATGTTTGTAATATTCATGAGCATGTTGTGAGAATCTTCCATTTCCCTGCAAATAAAGCAGTTGATAAGAAATTTAGAAAACATCTGGTGGAAATTTAACAGTAAGAGGAATCTAGGTAAAACTGGAATATTGAAACTCAGCAGAGTAAGGGGGTTATGGAAGAACCAAATGTCAAGAAATACCAAATCAATGTACCACACAGGCAGGCTGTCTCCTTTAAATGAGGAGAGGAGGATTATAAAGGATGGGTAGGTTAGGGGATGAAGAAAAGATCAGCAGCCTAAGGTTGGTCTTCATGGGTTCAGGAGATCTTGGGAGGAATGTTATGATTAAGGAAACATGGAGGGCAAAAAAATCAGCATTAAGTACATACCATAGAATAGTACATGCCTAGGGATTGTGGGACCATCCAAAGTAGTTTGAAAAGACTGAACCTTAGTGGGAGATAAATGGATAAAGAAATATACCAATACATCTGAGAACATCCTAATGGAGAAGTAGACCACCAAGCTTTCATTCAAATTATTAAGAAAAGGTTTGGTTTAGAAAACCCAGATTTCTGATAATATTTGCATGCAGAATGATGTCAGATGAGTGGCAATGACTACAAAATTTGGCTGAGAGATGATGGACAGAAGAACACATGGAAACATAGCCAGTCATATGCACAGATGAACTACGTGGTCAACTAGAGTTGGCTGCTAAAGGTACTTTTTTGTTGCTTATTTATCTATTTTTAAGTAAAGAAGTACAGAAGCTGTGCTTCTTTACATAATAATTAAGCAAAAACAATAAATAAATGGCTGCAGTGCCTCTGTTCAAAGCTGATGAACAATATGAGAGAATTATGAAATGCACCTGACCAGTCATTTTGTAGAACTTATTGTTCCTTTGCCATTCCATGATCTACCTGGTTCATGGGATGATGAGGAACAGGACACCCACTACTCAAGTATTCAGGTTGGTGACACTGTGAAAAAGAGCAGCTGGTGATTATGTGTGGTACATATTATTTTAATCAGGAAACCAGATATGGATCGTAGACACATACCTCTCCTCTGACCCTGATTTCGTAGAATGTACCTGATTTTGACTCATATTTTTTATCTGTTTCTCATAAAATGTGTGGCTTTCTGCAAATAACTGAGGACTGCAGTCAATAAATAAAAGCAAGCATTTGAATTTTAGACTTCAGATCCTAGACAAAATGTATGGTTATGTAAAACCTGTTATTCTAGTAACTTTATATGTGTATAAAAGCAGTATTTCAAATATGTCCCTGACTTTGGGCCTTTGTCCCACATTATTTTTTGGCTTTGCCCCCGCTTCTTAAGCTATGCACTGGATAGCTATGCAGGGAAATTGTAAAGCCCTTATTTCTTTCTTTTTTCCCCTCATAGACAGCACAGCAAGGTATGGATAAGGGTTAAGGCTGTTGGGCAGCAAGGCATTTCTGTTCAGGTATGTTTGGTTGGGGCCACATGGCAGAAGTGGAATTCAGCTGCAGAGATATTTGGCTGTTACAAATTCACTGTCGCCCCAAAGAAGCTCACAGTGCTATACCCACAACTGTAATTACCAAGTACCCAGCTGCCTCAAGTTCCTGGTTTAATTAATTTAATTCCTCAACAATTACCAAAGGGTAGTCTTAGCCAGGTACTGTGTCTTCAAAGGATACAGGGAAAAGCTATAGAGTAAGGCAACATGTGATGAAAAACAAGAAAAAAATGAATATGGGTCCTGTTTGGAGGCCACAATAAGTAGAACTGAGGGGAACACTAGGGGTGCACATGGGGAGGAGAAATGTACTGTGTGGGGGGCAATTCAGTGCTTTGTCTCAATCCCTATGTTACATAAGTCTGGCCTTGTGTGGAAAGATAAGGTGAGCTGAGAAATGTAACAAAAGCAATGGGAAAGAGAGATAGAGAGGTACAGCACTGACATCGGTGATGAGAGGTTTCATCATTCCATTCAAAATAGTGACATTACAGTGGTATTATAACCCCCCCCCCAGGAAGCATATGTGTATGAACAACATGGGCAATGTCATACAATGGTGGGGTATAACAGACTGGACAAACCCAAGGCATACTATGGCAAGCTCTCCAAAATGTAAACCTACTTGTAAGAGTAGAAAACAACCAGTCCTGTCACACAATCCAAAAGACCACGCTTGGACAATAAATTTAGCGCTTTCATTCACTTTTAATCCTGTGAACTTCTTCAGAAACATATACAATGAACTCTACCCTGTCCTTTTATATCACAAACTAGTACTAACAGGAAATGACATCATATAATTAACAATTAAATTAAAAAAACACATTTATATGTATGCTTGTAGTATTAAAAATATAATGTTAATGTTGTATAAAAAGCTTATTAAACAAATTGAACTTTAAGATAGTCATCTGTTTGTTAAAAACATTTTAAATTTATATCTTCATTTAGTCCAGGTGCTTTGTCTGCACTCAAAAATAATTGCCAAAATGCTTCTTTACATTCAAGTATATTATTTAAGTACTATCATAAAGATAGTGAAAGAAAGTTTGGATTATCACACAATTCAACAGCTGAACAAGAACGATACGGCTGGCGTGGAACGAGAGGGTGGTAACATTTGACATCACCACGCAAACAATGAAAAAACCAATGATGGTACCAACGAACAGACAATTGCTAACAAACGAGTGTATTCCACAGAGGGAAACATTTGGAGTTATGTATGCAAAGAGAATGACAATCCATTCACTAAGGTGGCTGAAACAGTCACGAATGTCAATGTAAGTTACAGTTCAAATGACAATAGTTTGTTGGACACTGTTCATTGTAAAAAGAGCATATATGAAATGGAAAGGCAAGTTTTTAAATACGTGACACTTAATTTAGAAATACAATATTTGGAAGAGTGTATTTCATGTAAAGTTGTACTGCGAGGTTTGAGGACTGCAAAATTCCCAAATTGTGTCAAGCCTGGTGACGAATTAAGTAAAACCCTCATAGATTTGTACAATAAAACCGGGCTAAATAATGATGCGCATTCTAGTAGTTCACTATGGAAAAGAGATTAATAAAGTTAAGGAAAACATAAAAACAATGGATGAACATATCAAAAGTTATGGTTGTTTCAAAGACTTTATTGAGTTGTACAACGGTGTAGAAGCGAAGGCTGACCGACACAGGGCTACTATCATTTCCAGGAAGCAAACTAAACTAAAAAGAGACATTCTTGCTTACAAATGTAACCAGGCCTGTATTACATACAAAGGGTCAGGGAGAAAGTAGCAGTGAACAATAGTGACACTGGGAATATTAATGCATCATCACAGGTGATCGATAATGACACAATCAACAAGGAAAGGGTGACTTTTAACAACATTACTCCAGCCATACAAAATGTATTACGTGGGACAGATTATGCATGGAGAACCAGAGGGAGGAGAGGGAGATAGATGACATCTATATAGAGGAAAATGGTATTACACATTTATATAAGGGCTTTAAAATACACAATTATACCAATTTAAAAGTGGAAAAACAACACTTTGAATTATTTTCAAAGGGTTTTAAGTTTGTTAAGACAACACAGGGTGATTTGGCAAACATATTATTAGAATTAAAAATATTTCTTGAAAATATTATCTGAAAATTACTTGCAAACATAAGAAACCTGTGAATGTTTCCGCAACAGATTCATCTGATAATCTTGAAGTCCTCAGTAGAAGTAGTATTTACAACCCTCCACTACATCCTGTCACTGGGACTTTTGAGGCAATAGTTACCAGTGACATTTATGATACCTTTGAAAGGTCAAAAAGGTTGAGCAAAGTCAATAACCTAAACGAAAAGGAATTAACACTATTGGAAAATTTAAGAAAAGAGACAAATTATAGGTTTATGCAACCGGACAAAGGTGATGGAATGGTGATTTATCACCAGGAAGCTTACACCAATGCTTTAACTGACCTACTGATGGATGAGAAAACTTACACCACTGTGTCTTACAATGAAATTCAAATAGCTTATAGAAGAATAGATAGTTGGTTGGAAGAATATCTTATTGAAAGCAGAATTGGGAAAGAAACATACAACTTTTTGAAACAAACGTATCCTTATATACCTCAAATTTTTGCAATACCAAAGATACACAAAAATATTTTTAAACCTCCCTTCCACCCTATAGTTTCAGCAAAAAAGTCCAAAACCCACCCTCTGGCTGTTTTTATTGACCATCAATTGAAAGAAATTGTCAAGACCCAAACTCATTTGGTGCAAGATTCTTGGGACTTTTTGGGTAAAATTACAGATAATCTATGGTCTGAGGAAGTTAAATTTGTGACCATAGATGTTAAAGATCTGTTTACCTGCATACCCAGAATCATGGGTTTTGAATATTTTGAGAATTGTGTACATAAATATTTCAAGTCAACTCTGGATAATAAAAAATTGGTATTAGAATTGACCGAAATAGTCCTTGACAACAATTTTATTACATTTCAAGGGGAATATTATAAACAGATTACAGGGGTGGCTATGGGGGCAGCTTGTGCCCCCATATATGCCAACCTGGTTCTTCTTGAGTGGGAGGAGGAACACATTTTTACTAGCCCGTATATGAAAAATATAAAAATATATCTTAGATTTTTGGATGATATTTTTCTATTATGGGAGGAGGACACCCCAGACGACTTAAATGAATTTATGACTTATATAAACCAAACCACTACTTTCTTGTCCTTTACCCATGAAATTGAACACAAAAGTATAAATTATCTTGACATCACCCTGAGCAAAATGGCTACTGGTTTCAAATCCAATATTTTTCGTAAAAAAACCTGGTGTAATAGCTATCTACATTTCAACAGCCAACATCCCTTACACCAAAAGAAAAGCATTATTAAGGGCCAGGCTGTTAGAATAGCGAGGATGACCTCACAACACCAAGATTTACAGAATGAATTTTCATTTTTAATGAAAAAATTCTTGGAAAGGGGCTATCCTACACAATTTGTTGGTGACATCTTGGAAGAAGTATACCATGGATGGGGTAGTAAATATATACCATTACTAGGTGAGAAGTTCATTCCCAAAGAGAAAAAGTTAGATAACACTACGGACTATATGGGTGCCTGTATGGTAGAATATAATGGCTTTCCTGACTGTTTCACCAATATTATTAAAAATAATTGGTCTATTTTTAAGACCAACAAAGAGATTTATGAGACAGTTGGAAAAAAAACAACATTCATATACAAAACTGCCACAAACCTTAAAAGATTTTTTGAAATTGGAAATACTAAATTTGATAAAAAGGAAGGCACCATAAAGTGTGGTAGGTGTAGACAATGCACATATATCAATCAAACTGTGGAAACCAAATTGGAAAATGGCTTAAAAAGCAAAATTGCCTTTCGCAAAGGTAATTGTTGTAGTAGGATGTTAGTGTACTTGGCTATTTGTTCCAAATGTCCCTCCTTTTACGTAGGTAAGACTGAGAGGACTCTCAGAGAAAGAATCTATGAACATACCCACGACATTAAAAAGAAAAAGGAGATGAGTGCTTTGTTTAAACATTCTGTTGAATGTGTAGGTTTTACAGATTTTAAGTTTGGAATTTTGGAACTTATTAAAATAGACTCAAGGGGAGGTGATGTTAAGAATATTTTACTTCAGAAGGAAATTAAATGGCAACTGAGATTAAAATCAAACATCCCTCCTGGGCTTAACGAGTACACCAACATAAAAGCCATTTTAATAGACAAAGCTTTGAGGGTTTAAATATTTGTCATTACAGTTAGATACACACAGCTCGATGTAATTTATGATCTTATTAATATGCATTTTTACATACACCTATGGAAACATCACATATAGCACAGGTAGTATTAATTCTCAGGTGTAGATTTAGTTTCAACACTATTGAAAACTTAACATGAATTTTTAAAAAAAAATTTTTTTTTACCTGGTTTATGTATTTTTTCATAAAAGCATATTTAATATTTAAAAGTTTGTATATATATTTCATACATTTTTTATTTTTTATTTTTGTAATATTTATATATGGAAAAATGTATATTTATTCATATAAATCAATTTAACGTATTTAACAGTTTATAAGATTTTTTATTACACATAGCAGATATTGAACTTGCATAGAAACATTTGTAAACATGATTCAACAAACAAGGTTTTTATATAAACAGAAAAACTTTTTTATAATACACAAGGTTTTTATTGAACTTTGTATGTATTTTCAATATGCATAGATCATATTGCTTCAAAAGTTTTACTTGATCCTATGTATAATTCACAAGTCTTCACAGTTCACATCCACCTCAGGTGTTCTTACAACACATACAACTAAAGGCATTGTACAATATATTTATTTTATTTTTTATTAAATTAATATTGAATTTAGAACATTATTAAAAGAACAGGTGTATAGCACTTCACTATGTAAATTCATCGGTCATTTTTTGTTTGATTCTTTAAATTAAAACATTATATAAGGGACAATACCCATTTATTTTGAGCGAGTGCTTTAAAATGCTATATGAAGTTGTTTTAATTAAATAATTGTTATTCAATTTCCAGGTTCAATTAATTTATCAATTAACTTTTTAAAAAAAAATGTATAAAAACAAGAGGCACCGTATATTCATTATTCTGATGAAGTCTGCACATGGCAGACGAAAGCGCTAAATCTGTACAAACTGTTTTTATTTTTCTGATTAAAAATATTGCGGTCTGTTCACACGGAGTTTTTATTTGTTCTTGGTGGAGGACTACATTTGGTGTGAATCGGTCTTTTATATCACAAACTAGTACTAACAGGAAATGACATCATATAATTAACAATTAAATTAAAAAAACACATTTATATGTATGCTTGTAGTATTAAAAATATAATGTTAATGTTGTATAAAAAGCTTATTAAACAAATTGAACTTTAAGATAGTCATCTGTTTGTTAAAAAACATTTTAAATTTATATCTTCATTTAGTCCAGGTGCTTTGTCTGCACTCAAAAATAATTGCCAAAATGCTTCTTTACATTCAAGTATATTATTTAAGTGCTATCACAAAGATAGTGAAAGAAAGTTTGGATTATCACACAATTCAACAGCTGAACAAGAACGATACGGCTGGCGTGGAACGAGAGGGTGGTAACATTTGACATCACCACGCAAACAATGAAAAAAACAATGATGGTACCAACGAACAGACAGTTGCTAACAAACGAGTGTATTCCACAGAGGGAAACATTTGGAGTTATGTATGCAAAGAGAATGACAATCCATTCACTAAGGTGGCTGAAACAGTCACGAATGTCAATGTAAGTTACAGTTCAAATGACAATAGTTTGTTGGACACTGTTCATTGTAAAAAGAGCATATATGAAATGGAAAGGCAAGTTTTTAAATACGTGACACTTAATTTAGAAATACAATATTTGGAAGAGTGTATTTCATGTAAAGTTGTACTGCGAGGTTTGAGGACTGCAAAATTCCCAAATTGTGTCAAGCCTGGTGACGAATTAAGTAAAACCCTCATAGATTTGTACAATAAAACCGGGCTAAATAATGATGCGCATTCTAGTAGTTCACTATGGAAAAGAGATTAATAAAGTTAAGGAAAACATAAAAACAATGGATGAACATATCAAAAGTTATGGTTGTTTCAAAGACTTTATTGAGTTGTACAACGGTGTAGAAGCGAAGGCTGACCGACACAGGGCTACTATCATTTCCAGGAAGCAAACTAAACTAAAAAGAGACATTCTTGCTTACAAATGTAACCAGGCCTGTATTACATACAAAGGGTCAGGGAGAAAGTAGCAGTGAACAATAGTGACACTGGGAATATTAATGCATCATCACAGGTGATCGATAATGACACAATCAACAAGGAAAGGGTGACTTTTAACAACATTACTCCAGCCATACAAAATGTATTACGTGGGACAGATTATGCATGGAGAACCAGAGGGAGGAGAGGGAGATAGATGACATCTATATAGAGGAAAATGGTATTACACATTTATATAAGGGCTTTAAAATACACAATTATACCAATTTAAAAGTGGAAAAACAACACTTTGAATTATTTTCAAAGGGTTTTAAGTTTGTTAAGACAACACAGGGTGATTTGGCAAACATATTATTAGAATTAAAAATATTTCTTCGAAAATATTATCTGAAAATTACTTGCAAACATAAGAAACCTGTGAATGTTTCCGCAACAGATTCATCTGATAATCTTGAAGTCCTCAGTAGAAGTAGTATTTACAACCCTCCACTACATCCTGTCACTGGGACTTTTGAGGCAATAGTTACCAGTGACATTTATGATACCTTTGAAAGGTCAAAAGGTTGAGCAAAGTCAATAACCTAAACGAAAAGGAATTAACACTATTGGAAAATTTAAGAAAAGAGACAAATTATAGGTTTATGCAACCGGACAAAGGTGATGGAATGGTGATTTATCACCAGGAAGCTTACACCAATGCTTTAACTGACCTACTGATGGATGAGAAAACTTACACCACTGTGTCTTACAATGAAATTCAAATAGCTTATAGAAGAATAGATAGTTGGTTGGAAGAATATCTTATTGAAAGCAGAATTGGGAAAGAAACATACAACTTTTTGAAACAAACGTATCCTTATATACCTCAAATTTTTGCAATACCAAAGATACACAAAAATATTTTTAAACCTCCCTTCCGCCCTATAGTTTCAGCAAAAAAGTCCAAAACCCACCCCTTGGCTGTTTTTATTGACCATCAATTGAAAGAAATTGTCAAGACCCAAACTCATTTGGTGCAAGATTCTTGGGACTTTTTGGGTAAAATTACAGATAATCTATGGTCTGAGGAAGTTAAATTTGTGACCATAGATGTTAAAGATCTGTTTACCTGCATACCCAGAATCATGGGTTTTGAATATTTTGAGAATTGTGTACATAAATATTTCAAGTCAACTCTGGATAATAAAAAATTGGTATTAGAATTGACCGAAATAGTCCTTGACAACAATTTTATTACATTTCAAGGGGAATATTATAAACAGATTACAGGGGTGGCTATGGGGGCAGCTTGTGCCCCCATATATGCCAACCTGGTTCTTCTTGAGTGGGAGGAGGAACACATTTTTACTAGCCCGTATATGAAAAATATAAAAATATATCTTAGATTTTTGGATGATATTTTTCTATTATGGGAGGAGGACACCCCAGACGACTTAAATGAATTTATGACTTATATAAACCAAACCACTACTTTCTTGTCCTTTACCCATGAAATTGAACACAAAAGTATAAATTATCTTGACATCACCCTGAGCAAAATGGCTACTGGTTTCAAATCCAATATTTTTCGTAAAAAAACCTGGTGTAATAGCTATCTACATTTCAACAGCCAACATCCCTTACACCAAAAGAAAAGCATTATTAAGGGCCAGGCTGTTAGAATAGCGAGGATGACCTCACAACACCAAGATTTACAGAATGAATTTTCATTTTTAATGAAAAAATTCTTGGAAAGGGGCTATCCTACACAATTTGTTGGTGACATCTTGGAAGAAGTATACCATGGATGGGGTAGTAAATATATACCATTACTAGGTGAGAAGTTCATTCCCAAAGAGAAAAAGTTAGATAACACTACGGACTATATGGGTGCCTGTATGGTAGAATATAATGGCTTTCCTGACTGTTTCACCAATATTATTAAAAATAATTGGTCTATTTTTAAGACCAACAAAGAGATTTATGAGACAGTTGGAAAAAAAACAACATTCATATACAAAACTGCCACAAACCTTAAAAGATTTTTTGAAATTGGAAATACTAAATTTGATAAAAAGGAAGGCACCATAAAGTGTGGTAGGTGTAGACAATGCACATATATCAATCAAACTGTGGAAACCAAATTGGAAAATGGCTTAAAAAGCAAAATTGCCTTTCGCAAAGGTAATTGTCGTAGTAGGATGTTAGTGTACTTGGCTATTTGTTCCAAATGTCCCTCCTTTTACGTAGGTAAGACTGAGGGGACTCTCAGAGAAAGAATCTATGAACATACCCACGACATTAAAAAGAAAAAGGAGATGAGTGCTTTGTTTAAACATTCTGTTGAATGTGTAGGTTTTACAGATTTTAAGTTTGGAATTTTGGAACTTATTAAAATAGACCCAAGGGGAGGTGATGTTAAGAATATTTTACTTCAGAAGGAAATTAAATGGCAACTGAGATTAAAATCAAACATCCCTCCTGGGCTTAACGAGTACACCAACATAAAAGCCATTTTAATAGACAAAGCTTCGAGGGTTTAAATATTTGTCATTACAGTTAGATACACACAGCTCGATGTAATTTATGATCTTATTAATATGCATTTTACATACACCTATGGAAACATCACATATAGCACAGGTAGTATTAATTCTCAGGTGTAGATTTAGTTTCAACACTATTGAAAACTTAACATGAATTTTTAAAAAAAAATTTTTTTTTACCTGGTTTATGTATTTTTTCATAAAAGCATATTTAATATTTAAAAGTTTGTATATATATTTCATACATTTTTTATTTTTTATTTTTGTAATATTTATATATGGAAAAATGTATATTTATTCATATAAATCAATTTAACGTATTTAACAGTTTATAAGATTTTTTATTACACATAGCACATATTGAACTTGCATAGAAACATTTGTAAACATGATTCAACAAACAAGGTTTTTATATAAACAGAAAAACGTTTTTATAATACACAAGGTTTTTATTGAACTTTGTATGTATTTTCAATATGCATAGATCATATTGTTTCAAAAGTTTTACTTGATCCTATGTATAATTCACAAGTCTTCACAGTTCACATCCACCTCAGGTGTTCTTACAACACATACAACTAAAGGCATTGTACAATATATTTATTTTATTTTTTATTAAATTAATATTGAATTTAGAACATTATTAAAAGAACAGGTGTATAGCACTTCACTATGTAAATTCATCGGTCATTTTTTGTTTGATTCTTTAAATTAAAACATTATATAAGGGACAATACCCATTTATTTTGAGCGAGTGCTTTAAAATGCTATATCAAGTTGTTTTAATCAAGTAATTGTTATTCAATTTCCTGGTTTAATCAATTTATCAATTAACTTTTTAAAAAAACTGTATAAGAACAAGAGGCACCGTATATTCATTATTCTGATGAAGTCTGCATACGGCAGACGAAAGCGCTAAATCTGTACAAACTGTTTTTATTTTTGTGATTAAAAATATTGCGGTCTGTTCACACGGAGTTTTTATTTGTTCTTGGTGGAGGACTACATTTGGTGTGAATCGGTCTTTTATATCACAAACTAGTACTAACAGGAAATGACATCATATAATTAACAATTAAATTAAAAAAACACATTTATATGTATGCTTGTAGTATTAAAAATATAATGTTAATGTTGTATAAAAAGCTTATTAAACAAATTGAACTTTAAGATAGTCATCTGTTTGTTAAAAAACATTTTAAATTTATATCTTCATTTAGTCCAGGTGCTTTGTCTGCACTCAAAAATAATTGCCAAAATGCTTCTTTACATTCAAGTATATTATTTAAGTACTATCACAAAGATAGTGAAAGAAAGTTTGGATTATCACACAATTCAACAGCTGAACAAGAACGATACTGGCGTGGAACGAGAGGGTGGTAACATTTGACATCACCACGCAAACAATGAAAAAAACAATGATGGTACCAACGAACAGACAGTTGCTAACAAACGAGTGTATTCCACAGAGGGAAACATTTGGAGTTATGTATGCAAAGAGAATGACAATCCATTCACTAAGGTGGCTGAAACAGTCACGAATGTCAATGTAAGTTACAGTTCAAATGACAATAGTTTGTTGGACACTGTTCATTGTAAAAAGAGCATATATGAAATGGAAAGGCAAGTTTTTAAATACGTGACACTTAATTTAGAAATACAATATTTGGAAGAGTGTATTTCATGTAAAGTTGTACTGCGAGGTTTGAGGACTGCAAAATTCCCAAATTGTGTCAAGCCTGGTGACGAATTAAGTAAAACCCTCATAGATTTGTACAATAAAACCGGGCTAAATAATGATGCGCATTCTAGTAGTTCACTATGGAAAAGAGATTAATAAAGTTAAGGAAAACATAAAAACAATGGATGAACATATCAAAAGTTATGGTTGTTTCAAAGACTTTATTGAGTTGTACAACGGTGTAGAAGCGAAGGCTGACCGACACAGGGCTACTATCATTTCCAGGAAGCAAACTAAACTAAAAAGAGACATTCTTGCTTACAAATGTAACCAGGCCTGTATTACATACAAAGGGTCAGGGGAGAAAGTAGCAGTGAACAATAGTGACACTGGGAATATTAATGCATCATCACAGGTGATCGATAATGACACAATCAACAAGGAAAGGGTGACTTTTAACAACATTACTCCAGCCATACAAAATGTATTACGTGGGACAGATTATGCATGGAGAACCAGAGGGAGGAGAGGGAGATAGATGACATCTATATAGAGGAAAATGGTATTACACATTTATATAAGGGCTTTAAAATACACAATTATACCAATTTAAAAGTGGAAAAACAACACTTTGAATTATTTTCAAAGGGTTTTAAGTTTGTTAAGACAACACAGGGTGATTTGGCAAACATATTATTAGAATTAAAAATATTTCTTCGAAAATATTATCTGAAAATTACTTGCAAACATAAGAAACCTGTGAATGTTTCCGCAACAGATTCATCTGATAATCTTGAAGTCCTCAGTAGAAGTAGTATTTACAACCCTCCACTACATCCTGTCACTGGGACTTTTGAGGCAATAGTTACCAGTGACATTTATGATACCTTTGAAAGGTCAAAAAGGTTGAGCAAAGTCAATAACCTAAACGAAAAGGAATTAACACTATTGGAAAATTTAAGAAAAGAGACAAATTATAGGTTTATGCAACCGGACAAAGGTGATGGAATGGTGATTTATCACCAGGAAGCTTACACCAATGCTTTAACTGACCTACTGATGGATGAGAAAACTTACACCACTGTGTCTTACAATGAAATTCAAATAGCTTATAGAAGAATAGATAGTTGGTTGGAAGAATATCTTATTGAAAGCAGAATTGGGAAAGAAACATACAACTTTTTGAAACAAACGTATCCTTATATACCTCAAATTTTTGCAATACCAAAGATACACAAAAATATTTTTAAACCTCCCTTCCGCCCTATAGTTTCAGCAAAAAAGTCCAAAACCCACCCCTTGGCTGTTTTTATTGACCATCAATTGAAAGAAATTGTCAAGACCCAAACTCATTTGGTGCAAGATTCTTGGGACTTTTTGGGTAAAATTACAGATAATCTATGGTCTGAGGAAGTTAAATTTGTGACCATAGATGTTAAAGATCTGTTTACCTGCATACCCAGAATCATGGGTTTTGAATATTTTGATAATTGTGTACATAAATATTTCAAGTCAACTCTGGATAATAAAAATTGGTATTAGAATTGACCGAAATAGTCCTTGACAACAATTTTATTACATTTCAAGGGGAATATTATAAACAGATTACAGGGGTGGCTATGGGGGCAGCTTGTGCCCCCATATATGCCAACCTGGTTCTTCTTGAGTGGGAGGAGGAACACATTTTTACTAGCCCGTATATGAAAAATATAAAAATATATCTTAGATTTTTGGATGATATTTTTCTATTATGGGAGGAGGACACCCCAGACGACTTAAATGAATTTATGACTTATATAAACCAAACCACTACTTTCTTGTCCTTTACCCATGAAATTGAACACAAAAGTATAAATTATCTTGACATCACCCTGAGCAAAATGGCTACTGGTTTCAAATCCAATATTTTTCGTAAAAAAACCTGGTGTAATAGCTATCTACATTTCAACAGCCAACATCCCTTACACCAAAAGAAAAGCATTATTAAGGGCCAGGCTGTTAGAATAGCGAGGATGACCTCACAACACCAAGATTTACAGAATGAATTTTCATTTTTAATGAAAAAATTCTTGGAAAGGGGCTATCCTACACAATTTGTTGGTGACATCTTGGAAGAAGTATACCATGGATGGGGTAGTAAATATATACCATTACTAGGTGAGAAGTTCATTCCCAAAGAGAAAAAGTTAGATAACACTACGGACTATATGGGTGCCTGTATGGTAGAATATAATGGCTTTCCTGACTGTTTCACCAATATTATTAAAAATAATTGGTCTATTTTAAGACCAACAAAGAGATTTATGAGACAGTTGGAAAAAAAACAACATTCATATACAAAACTGCCACAAACCTTAAAAGATTTTTTGAAATTGGAAATACTAAATTTGATAAAAAGGAAGGCACCATAAAGTGTGGTAGGTGTAGACAATGCACATATATCAATCAAACTGTGGAAACCAAATTGGAAAATGGCTTAAAAAGCAAAATTGCCTTTCATAAAGGTAATTGTCGTAGTAGGATGTTAGTGTACTTGGCTATTTGTTCCAAATGTCCCTCCTTTTACGTAGGTAAGACTGAGAGGACTCTCAGAGAAAGAATCTATGAACATACCCACGACATTAAAAAGAAAAAGGAGATGAGTGCTTTGTTTAAACATTCTGTTGAATGTGTAGGTTTTACAGATTTTAAGTTTGGAATTTTGGAACTTATTAAAATAGACCCAAGGGGAGGTGATGTTAAGAATATTTTACTTCAGAAGGAAATTAAATGGCAACTGAGATTAAAATCAAACATCCCTCCTGGGCTTAACGAGTACACCAACATAAAAGCCATTTTAATAGACAAAGCTTCGAGGGTTTAAATATTTGTCATTACAGTTAGATACACACAGCTCGATGTAATTTATGATCTTATTAATATGCATTTTTACATACACCTATGGAAACATCACATATAGCACAGGTAGTATTAATTCTCAGGTGTAGATTTAGTTTCAACACTATTGAAAACTTAACATGAATTTTTAAAAAAAAATTTTTTTTTACCTGGTTTATGTATTTTTTCATAAAAGCATATTTAATATTTAAAAGTTTGTATATATATTTCATACATTTTTTATTTTTTATTTTTGTAATATTTATATATGGAAAAATGTATATTTATTCATATAAATCAATTTAACGTATTTAACAGTTTATAAGATTTTTTATTACACATAGCACATATTGAACTTGCATAGAAACATTTGTAAACATGATTCAACAAACAAGGTTTTTATATAAACAGAAAAACGTTTTTATAATACACAAGGTTTTTATTGAACTTTGTATGTATTTTCAATATGCATAGATCATATTGTTTCAAAAGTTTTACTTGATCCTATGTATAATTCACAAGTCTTCACAGTTCACATCCACCTCAGATGTTCTTACAACACATACAACTAAAGGCATTGTACAATATATTTATTTTATTTTTTATTAAATTAATATTGAATTTAGAACATTATTAAAAGAACAGGTGTATAGCACTTCACTATGTAAATTCATCGGTCATTTTTTGTTTGATTCTTTAAATTAAAACATTATATAAGGGACAATACCCATTTATTTTGAGCGAGTGCTTTAAAATGCTATATTAAGTTGTTTTAATTAAATAATTGTTATTCAATTTCCAGGTTCAATTAATTTATCAATTAACTTTTTAAAAAAAACTGTATAAAAACAAGAGGCACCGTATATTCATTATTCTGATGAAGTCTGCACACGGCAGACGAAAGCGCTAAATCTGTACAAACTGTTTTTATTTTTGTGATTAAAAATATTGCGGTCTGTTCACACGGAGTTTTTATTTGTTCTTGGTGGAGGACTACATTTGGTGTGAATCGGTCTTTTATATCACAAACTAGTACTAACAGGAAATGACATCATATAATTAACAATTAAATTAAAAAAACACATTTATATGTATGCTTGTAGTATTAAAAATATAATGTTAATGTTGTATAAAAAGCTTATTAAACAAATTGAACTTTAAGATAGTCATCTGTTTGTTAAAAAACATTTTAAATTTATATCTTCATTTAGTCCAGGTGCTTTGTCTGCACTCAAAAATAATTGCCAAAATGCTTCTTTACATTCAAGTATATTATTTAAGTACTATCACAAAGATAGTGAAAGAAAGTTTGGATTATCACACAATTCAACAGCTGAACAAGAACGACACTGGCGTGGAGCGAGAGGGTGGTAACATTTGACATCACCACGCAAACAATGAAAAAACAATGATGGTACCAACGAACAGACAGTTGCTAACAACGAGTGTATTCCACAGAGGGAAACATTTGGAGTTATGTATGCAAAGAGAATGACAATCCATTCACTAAGGTGGCTGAAACAGTCACGAATGTCAATGTAAGTTACAGTTCAAATGACAATAGTTTGTTGGACACTGTTCATTGTAAAAAGAGCATATATGAAATGGAAAGGCAAGTTTTTAAATACGTGACACTTAATTTAGAAATACAATATTTGGAAGAGTGTATTTCATGTAAAGTTGTACTGCGAGGTTTGAGGACTGCAAAATTCCCAAATTGTGTCAAGCCTGGTGACGAATGAAGTAAAACCCTCATAGATTTGTACAATAAAACCGGGCTAAATAATGATGCGCATTCTAGTAGTTCACTATGGAAAAGAGATTAATAAAGTTAAGGAAAACATAAAAACAATGGATGAACATATCAAAAGTTATGGTTGTTTCAAAGACTTTATTGAGTTGTACAACGGTGTAGAAGCGAAGGCTGACCGACACAGGGCTACTATCATTTCCAGGAAGCAAACTAAACTAAAAAGAGACATTCTTGCTTACAAATGTAACCAGGCCTGTATTACATACAAAGGGTCAGGGGAGAAAGTAGCAGTGAACAATAGTGACACTGGGAATATTAATGCATCATCACAGGTGATCGATAATGACACAATCAACAAGGAAAGGGTGACTTTTAACAACATTACTCCAGCCATACAAAATGTAGGTCCTTCAATGGACCAAAACAAGACAAATAGTGAAAACAGGGCTAGTTATGCCCAGGCAGTCACACTAGATGTTCCTTCAGCCGGACATCACAATGCCCCTTTTCACAAGGACAACTTATCCAACAAACGGACTATGAAGTGGTACAATACCACTCAGAACAAGGGGAAGGCTAAAGGGAAAAACAGGAAAAAGTGGTAAACCAAGAAGGTGTAAAACATTTTGATGTTGACATTCTTAACTTAACAAGCATTTCCTTTTCCGTTGAATTAGAAAGTGTTTTGAAAAAGGGCTTTTCATTTATTCCTGCTTGTGGTATGAATTCTACCCAGTACAGGGAGAGCATTTGAGAAGGCCAATCAGCTTAGTTTCTGCTACTCCTTTCTCTCTTTCCTTTCTCTCTTTCCAAAAAAAAAAAAAAAAAAATTATCTGCTTTTACTGTATTTGTGTTTTTTCCTACTTTATTTTGCTTTTGCGTCATCTTAAAAGTACTCAATTGTATTTATTACTGCTTGGTGTAACTCATTCTAAGCCTTTTAGTTTAAGCACCTGGGCTTTGGACCAGTTTTACATTAGGAAGGTTTGTGGTCTGCACTGTAGTGGCAGAACAGGTAGCTTACATCCTTCTAAGTTGGGAACTGCTGATTGAGGGCTCAGTGTCTGTTATTCTAAAAGTGTATTAATTCTGGTTTAAGCACTTGGGCTTGAGGCCAGTTATTTTACATTAAGAGGGTTCGTGTTCTGCACTCTTGTGGGAGGAGACGCTGGACTCTGCCTTCTGAGCTGGGAATTTCTGGTTAAAGCTTATAGTGCCTGCATATTTGAACTGCTTCTTACTGAAATTGGTACACCTCGTTTGCTATAGCTTAGACTAGATCCAGGCCTGCTGAATCTAGCTTTGTTTGCATAACTTGAGTACTAATCCAGGCATTCTTTAAAGTATTCAGTTGTATTTATTACTGCTGGTAGTAACTTGAATAAAGTGTAGCTATCATTTCTAAGTCTTTTGGATTAAGCACTTGGGCTTCAGACCAGTTGTTTTACATTAGGAAGGTTTGTGGCCTGCACTGTGGTGGCAGGACAGGTAGCTTACATCCTTCTAAGTTGGGAACTGCTGATAGAGCTCAGTGTCTGTTATTCTAAAAGTGTATTAGTTCTGGTTTAAGCACTTGGGCTTCAGGCCAGTTATTTTACGTTAAGAAGGATTGCGGTCTGCACTCATGTGGGAGGAGAGGCTGGGCTCTGCCCTTCTGAGCAGGGAATTTCTGGTTAAAGGCTTATAGTGCCTGCATATTCTAACTGTTTCTTACTGAAATTGGTACACTTTGTCTGCTGTAGCATAGACTAGATCCAGGCCTGCTGAATCTAGCTTTATTTGTATGCTTGTTGTTTGTTTATTTCCCTGAAACGCTAATTCCACCTAAAACGCGGCCTTTTAGCACTTCTGTGGATCCCTAGTGATATCTGCATTGCTTACTGTACTTATTTCCTTGTTTCACTTGAAAGAAAGTTACTGTTTGTCATTTTTGCATTTAAGTTACCTGTAACACATTGCATTTAAGTTACCTGGCACTTGCTCACTAAAGCAATTATATAAGTCAGCTCTAAAAAATTAAAAGCACTACACCCTCACAAACTCCCCTTGAGTACCTTGTTCCCCATTGGCCATTTTTTCAATTATAAAGGAATTCCCAATACTATTCTAGCATGTCCAAAGGTCAGTTGTCAATCTCCTCTCCAGTCCAGCTGGTGAATCTGGGAATCTTGAGGCAATGTTACAACTGCCTCATGTACACAGACAACCCTCTCCTCCTCCCAACAAATTCCAACACATGTGAGAGATGCAACCATATAGCCAAACTGGAGGCTAACCTCTCTTAACTCAGTAGTGGCGTAACCAGTCAGGAGGAGAAGGAAACCACACTCACTACAATTCCAGTCTCACATAGACCTACCACGACAACAAACCAAACACATAAACACACAAAAACATACTTGGAGGCTCTAAATAAAAATCTGCCTAAGCAGCAGAGACCTCCAAAGCAGACACCCAAGCAACCGCTACCCCAAAACAAAGCACGTGCAACACATAGCTCACAAAGCCAGTGTGCCGAACAGTCACAGCCCTTAAGGCTAAACAACACACCTGATACACTTGTAATAGGTGACTCTATCGTCAGGCACATTGACGTCCCGCTCACCAGGCTGAACAAGGAGAAGGTCACGGTGAGCTGCCTGTCGGGCGCTAGGATCCGCCACATAACACAAGCACTCAAGTCACTCCAAGGCAATTACAAATATGACTCAGTCATTGTCCATGCTGGTGTGAATGACCTGAGATGTACCTCCCTGGACTACATGAAAAGAGACATAGAGGAGCTCTATGAGCATGTAGCCCAGGCCGGTATGACCCTGACCTTGAGTAGCATCTTACCCTCACCAAGAATGATGCCACAATATGAAGACAAGATGATCAATTTCAACAATTGGCTTAAGTGTTGGTGTCATTCAAAGGGGATCCAATGCCTGTCAGACGCCTGGGATGACATGCTCGACAAGCCACGATGCTTCGCTAGGGACAGCTTGCAACTGTCACCCCTGGGCTTTCAGATATTGGCAAAGGCTCTTGCTACCCCCATAGTGCCTTTTTTAGGCAAGGCTCAAAAGACAAACCCACCTCCATAGGTATCACAAGGGATAAGAAACTAAGAGTAATGCTACTCAACGCCAGAAGTCTAAACCTCAAGATGCATGCACTCGAAACTCTCCTTAGCATGGAGAACATCGATATCTGTGCAGTAACAGAAACCTGGTTCAAGGCTCCCGAGAGCACCCCAGCACTACCAGGTTATACCTCATACCATGCTTTTCGGCCCCAAAACTTGGACCGAACCACAAAAGGAGGGGGAGTATCAATATTCGTCAAAGATACCCACACCTCCAGGTTGGTGGCACAGAACGAAGCATCAGAGACTATCCATGTACAACTAACTGTGGGTAAAACTGCCTTCCAGTTTATAGCCTGCTATAGACCACCCTCCCAAACACAGGAACCCCACTTGGCCTTCCTGAGAATACTGGAAAATATGAAGGTCTCTCCAAACACTATTATACTGGGCGACTTCAACTACCCAAACATAGACTGGGAGCATTACTCTAGCTCCAACACCCTAGCCCAAAGGTTCATAGAATTTATAAACTCAAATGCTATGGAACAACTTGTTACCACTCCCACAAGAGGGGAAAACATACTGGACCTGATCATCACCAACATGGGGACACTATGCTCCAGACCAGAAGTGTATCCCTCACTGGTAAGATCAGACCATAAACTAATCTCACTGGATATTCACATCCCGATCCCACCCCCTGTCCAGAAAACCACAGTGAAAAACTTCTCTAAAGCAAATTTCACACACCTCAAAACTGAGGCGAAATCCTTCAAAGCCCCCGGGCCTGTGGAAAATATGGCCCAGACCACAGAATCCTTTATAAACGCATTCTATGAACACCTTCAGGAATGCATGGATCATGCAATCCCAAATAAAACCAAGACCCAATCCTCCAAAGGCAGACGTCCTGTCTGGTGGACCCCAGCCATAAACAAACTATACAATAGAAGGAGGAAGCTACTACATGATAGAGCAAAATCCCAAAAAGGGAAGGCATCTCTGATCAGTATTAGCAAAAAACTACGGGCACTCATAAAATCGTCTAAGGCCAGCTTCAGAGAAAAATTGCACAGGACACTAAGGATAATCACAAGGCTTTCTTTAGTTATGTTAGGAACCTGGGTGGGAATTCCCAGATATGCTCAGAATTAGTCCAAAATGACAAAAAATACACCGAGCCCACAGACATTGCCAACATCCTAGCTGACAGGTTCAGTGCAAACTTCTCCCCCTTCTCCCCACCAAAAGGGCAAATATCTATCCCAACAGAGTGCTGCCCCCCTGACATCTCAGATGCTTAGGTAAGAGCCGCCCTCTCCAAAGCAAAAAACACAGCATCAATGGGACCAGATGGTGTCCCAGGCTGCGTCCTACATGAACTCCAAGAAGAGCTAAACCCAAACATAAAACTACTGTTCAATCTTAGCCTTACTACAGGATATGTACCCAAAGAGTGGCGTACAGCAACAGTGGTCCCCCTCCACAAAGGTGGTGCCTGGAAACTATCGCCCCATAAGCCTGACTAGCTTGCTCTGCAAAGCTATGGAAAGGATCATCATGGACCTCATAAATAAAGATATTGGGGACCTACAGACACTGGATCCTACCCAGTTTGGCTTTGTTAAGGGCAGATCCTGCCTCTTAAACCTGGTCGATTTCTTTGAAACAGTCACCAAGGCCATTGACGAGGGGAAGGTGGTCCGCACAGCCTACCTGGACCTCGCAAAAGCCTTCGATACAATACCCCACTGGGGCATTATAGATAAGCTCACCAGCTTAAATATAAACCCCTATGTCACTAGATGGGTTGCAAACTGGCTCAAGAACAGAACCCATATGGTTAGAATTGCTGGAGCCATGTCAGACTCCAAACCAGTTACAAGTGGCGTCCCACAAGGCTCAGTCCTGGGACCTCTCTTGTTTGGTATATATTTCTCGGCGGTACAGGCCAACACGGAAGGACTGTGACTGACCAAGTTCGCAGATGACTGCAAACTGGGTGCCATAATCAACTCTCCAGCCGACACAAGCATCCTCCAAAAGGGCCTCATAGAAACAGACAACTGGTGCCAGAGCCATGGCCTCAAGCTAAACGCCAAAATGTGTATAGTCATCCCCTTTGGCAAAAACAAAGTGCCCACAAATTACCACATAGGTGGTAATCCATTAAGTACAGAAGAAGTCATTAGGGACCTGGGGACCCAAGTTGATAGCAATCTCTCATTTGACAACCACGTGGCCAAAGTGGTTAGAAAAACATTTTATATAGCCCACCTAATCATGAAGGGATTCACATCTAGATCAGGGGAGGTCATTGTACCTCTTTACTCATCCCTCATCAGGCCCATAATTGAGTACAATGCCCCTTTTGGGATGTACCTTGCCAGACACCTGCAGCAACTGGAAAGACCCCAAAAGTACCTCACCAAGAGAATCAAAGGGCTCAAACAGATGCCATATGCAGCCCGGTTAAAGAAACTCCAGCTCTACTCAGTGGCATACCGCCTGCTCAGAGGCAATCTGTGCCTGACGTATAAAGCCATGTCCAACCCGGAATTAATGGACATGCTGCACCTCAGAAAATCCAAATCCCATTGAGCTACGCGCTAGAGAGACTTGAACCTCAGCACTGAAATAAATAGGACATGCTGGAGGGACAGATTCATAACCCAGAGGCTCCCTTCACTCTGGAATAAAATCCCAGTCCAAGTTAGGCAGAGTCCCACATTGACTCTCTTCAAGAGGAATCTTGATGAGTGGATGGGAGATCGTAGGTTTACCCCGGCTATCACTTCTGTGTCACTGTTAGACAGAGGCACAGTATACTAACCTCAAAAAAAGGCATAGCAAAATTAATTTAAAATGGGTGGCGAAAGCCAAACACACTCTGGCTAGGCTTATAAATGCCCTAGGGCAGATAGCCTAGTATGAACCTATGAACCTATGAACCTATAGGTAAACTGTTAACTGATTTCAGATTGTATTTAAGAAAATTAAATTTAAGTTATATCATGCAGGATGTTTTGAAACAAACTAAACCAATTTTCGATGACAAGCCAAGTAAGCCTACCACTTTTAACCCTCCATTACAAACTACTTTGCAGGTTTTTCAAACTATATGTGAGAATGAATTCAGAAAGATTAGTCACCGAGACTATGAAAAAAACCTATCTACAGAGGAGTACAAAGCATTACACATTTTAAGTAAAAATCCTGACATTAGAACAATGAGAGCAGATAAAGGTGGCAAGATAGTCATTATGAACACAAAAGATTATGAAAGTTCTTTAGAGGTTCATAGGTAGGTACTAGGCTATCGGCCCTAGGGCCCATACAAGCCTAGCCAAAAAATGTACCCTGGCTTTCGCCACCCAAGAAAATTATTTTCCTGTGCCCCTGTCAAGCAGAGCCACAGAAGTGATCCCCGGGGTGAATTTCCCATTTCCCATCCAGTCATCAAGATTTTTCTTGAAGAGTACTAATGAGGAGCTCTGTTTGACATAGATAGGTAGTCTGTTCCAGAGTATGAGAAGTCTCTGGGACAGGAATCTATCCCTCCAGCATGTTCTGTTTATTGTGGTGACAAGGTTTAGGTCCCTAGAGTGTGTAGCTTGGAGGGATTGGGATTTCTTTAAGTGGAGCATGTCCAACAGCTCTGGGTTTGACATAGCTTTGTATGTTAGGCAGAGACTGCCCCTGAGTAGGCGATATGGGATGGAGTAAAGCTGTAGTTTTTTTAGACGGTCTGCATAGAGCATCTGTTTGAGGCCAGTAATCCTCTTTGTGAGGTATTTCTGTGGACTTTCCAGTTGTTGTAGATGTCTTGTGAGGTACATACCAAAAGGGGCATTGTACTCTATAATGGGTCTAATGAGTGATGAGTAGAGGGGAACAATGGCCTCTTTTTTTCTGGATGAGAATCCTTTTGTGATGAGATGAGCCACATAGAAGGATTTCCTGATCACTGTGGTGATGTGATTATCAAAGGAGTGACTACTGTCCACCTGTGTCCCAAGGTCTCTTATCACATTTTCAGCATTAAGTAGACTACCAGCTATGTGGTAATTCATGGGTACAGAGTTTTTACCAAAGGGGATGACAATACACTTTTTGGCATTGAGCTTCAGGCCATGGCTTTGACACCAGGTATCTGTCTTAGTGAGGCCCTTTTGTTGTTTGTCCACATCGTTAGGAGTTTCAGTTATGGCTCCTAGTTTGCAGCCATCTGAAAACTTTGTTAGCCAAAGACCTTCTGTGTTGGCCTGCACTTCAAAGAAGTAGATACCAAACAGAAGAGGACCCAGGACTGAACCCTGTGGTACTCCACTTGTCACTGGTCTGATGTTGGATTTGGAATCCGCTACTTTCACAGTGTGGGTTCTGTCCGTGAGCCAGTTGGCAACCCATTTTGTGACATAGGGATTTATACCTAGTTTAGTGAGCTTATCTATAATTCCAGAGTGGGGGATGGTGTCGAAAGCCTTGGCGAGATCTAGATAAGCTGTGTGAACCATTTTACCCTCATCTATGGCTTTGGTGACTGCTTCAAAGAAGTCAATCAGGTTTAGGAGACATGATCTGCCTTTTTACAAATCCAAACTGGGTAGGGTCCAGAGTTTGGAGATTACCAATGTCTTTGTTTATGAGTTCCACAATGATATGTTCCATGGCCTTGCAGACCAGGCTCATCAGGCTAATGGGACGGTAGTTCTCGGGGTCCATCATGGCTCCCCCTTTGTGGAGTGGGATAACCATCGTGGTGCACCATTCAGAGGGTACAAAGCCTGAGGTGAGGCTATGATTGAACATGGTACTTAGGTAGGGTGCCAGTTCATTCTGTAATTCGTGTAGAATGCAGCCTGGGATATTGTCAGGTCCCATGGATGCTGTGTTCTTGGCTTTGGAGAGTGTGTTTTTTACCTGTGCAGCCATGATTATAGGAACTTTGCATTCTTCAGGTATAGAGATGGGCCCTCTAGGGAGTGAGAGGGGGGTAAAGTTAGCACTGAACCTATCTGCTAGGATGTTGTCAATATCAGTTGGTTCTGTATATTTAGTGCCATTGTGCTGTAACTCAGAGCAGATCTGAGTGTTTCCATTTAGATTCTTGACATAGCTATAGAATGCTTTGTGGATGTCTTTAGAGTCAGTGGCAATTTTGTTTTCGTAACTAGCTTTGGAGGATTTTATGAGGGATCTCAGTTTCTTACTGAGGTTGACCAGGGAGTTCCTCCAGTCATGGGATTTTACTCTTTTTTGCAACAGTTTCTTTCTTCTGTTGTAGAGTTTGTTTATGGCAGAGGACCACCAGATTGGCTTCCTTTTTTTGGAAGATAACATCTTGGTTCTATTAGGGATAGCATGATCCATGCACTCGTGTAAGTGCTTATAAAGTGCATTTGTGTAGGATTCGGCAGTCATACCTCTATTGTCCATCTGCATGGGTGTCATGAAGTTTGCCACTTCTGTCTTAAGAAGTGTGAAGTTGGCTTTGGAGAAGTTTTTTACGATGGTTTCCCTAATTGGGGGTGGGGGTGGGATGTGGATGTCTAGGCTGATTAGCTTGTGGTCGGATCTGACCAACAAGGAATTAACATCTGGTGTGGAACACTGGTTTCCCATGTTGGTAATGACCAGGTCTAGGATATTACTGCCCCTGGTGGGGGTGTGAATAACTTGATCCAAGGCATTGGAATTTATAAATTCTAGAAAACGTTGAGCAAAAGAGTTGGTACATGAGTAGGTTTCCCAGTTAATGGTGGGGTAGTTGAAATCGCCCATTATTAGGGTGTTGGGTTGTACCCTAATACTTTCCAGTGTATCAAGAAATTAGGAGGTTATGTTAGAAGATGTGGATACATATAAAAAGGTCAAATGTGAAGAAGTCAATCAAAGTTACAAAAAATTGGATGTCACATTATTTGATATGTTCAGCCAGGGTGAAATAGACAACAACAGTTATAATTACTTACAAGTTGGACATCCTAGAATGGCATCATTTTTTGGCATTCCAAAAATCCAGAATAATCAAAAAAATCCTCCATTTAGGCCAATCATTTCAGTTAAATATTCTAAAACTGAAAACATATCTATTTGGTTGGATTATATTCTCAATCCCATAGTCCAGAAATCTAAATATTATCTTAGAGATTCCTGGCATTTGTTAGAAATTTTGAGAGAATATAATATTACAGACAGACGGATTTATTTTGGTACTTTGGACGTGAAGTCCTTATATACTTCTATAGACCAAGAAAAGGGTATAGAATACCTCAGAGAGTATCTTACCACAGATACTGATTTTTCTGGTGTAAAAATCAATACCATCTGCTGTTTGATGGATTTGGTTTTGAATAACAATTTTTTTTAAATTAAAAAAATGTTATACAAGCAAGTTTCTGGAGGAGCAATGGGGGCAATGGTAGCTCCTGCCTTTGCAAACTTAGTTATGGCTAACAGGGAACTGAAATTTCTAAACCAACATCTAAGTTTCAGTAAAGTACAAATTTATTACAGATATATAGATGATTTGTTTTTCATGTGGACTGGTAACTATGAGGAATTTGTAGATTTGGTTTCGGACTTGAATTCCACTACTGAATTTTTGGAATTCAAAATTAGTGGTTTTGGAGAATCTATCAATTTTTTAGATTTAAATCTAAGTGCAGACTATGAGAGAAAAAAGTTTACAAGTAGAATTTACAGAGAACCAGTATTTGCTAACCAATATCTACATAAAGAAAGTCTACATCCACTACACATGAAAAAGGGAGTTATAAAAGGACAAATCTTCAGACTTAGTAGATTAACCTCTGATAACGACACTTTTCAAAAGGAAGTTTTGTTTTTGAGGTCACTTTTTCTAACTAGAGGTTACACTCTAGATTGGTTAAAAAAGACAGAAAGTGAAGTCATGGCACTAAGAAGGGGTGTTGCCTCACCTATCTTGCACTCTACTGACATTACGGTAGGTCCAGTGAGTAATAATACTATAGGTATATTGAAAACTGGAGTTGTTAAATATACAACAGCATTTCCTATACCTATAGTTAATGAAATGTGGCACATTAAACACATTATAGAAAACAACTGGAAAATAATTCTTGGAAACAAGGAGTTAGTGGCAACACTGGGACTGGCACCCAGATTTACGTGTAAGAGGGAAACTAACATCAAGTTAATGTTAGAATCTGGAAAGGACAAGACCATCAATAGTACCAGAATATGTTGCAATAAAAAGGGCACTTATGCATGTAGTAATTGCAAACAATGTAGGTTTATTAGTAATTCTTCCTTCGCCACTCTGACACACTCAAAAGAAACTTTTTGGGCAAAAAGCTATTATAATTGTAACAGTGATTATGTTGTCTATATTGCTACCTGCATGTCATGTGAGGGTTATTACATTGGCAAGACTATAAGGATTTTAAAATGCAGGATATACGAAAACAACTTGGCTATCAAAAAGAAGGATAGAACAAATTTATTAGCTAGGCATGCTCTCTTATGTCATGAATTCAAAAAGTTTAAATATTTTGTTTTAGAGAAGGTTGACAAGGTCTTGTTCGATGGTGATTTAAATAACATACTTGAATGTAAAGAAGCATTTTGGCAATTATTTTTGGGTGCAGACAAAGCACCTGGACTAAATGAAGCTATAAATTTAAAATGTTTTTTAACAAACAAATGACTATCGTAAAGTTCAATTTGTTTAATACGCTTTTTAAACAACATTAACATTATATTTTTAATACTACAAGCATACATATAAACGTTTTTTTTAATTTAATTGTTAATTATATGATGTAATTTCCTGTTTGTACTAGTTTGTGATATAAAAGGAGAGGGTAGGGTTTATTATATATGTTTCTGAAGAAGTTCACAGGATTAAAAGTGAATGAAAGTGCTAAATTTATTGACCGAGCGTGGTCTTTTGGATTGTGTCACAGGACTGGTTTTCTAGTTTTTAGTTGCTACTTGTAAGAGTGTTACAAATGTAAGAGGTAATCATAGTCAAGTTTCAGAAAATATCTGATTTGTTGGTACTCCTTACAGGCATGATGACTTGAATATATGAACACATTTAAAGACATTGGGTGACTGTTGTGATGTATGGAGCTATGATTATTAATTGTACATTGCAGAACTGATATTGTACTGGGAAAGAAAGAAGGGATGTGGCCTATATAAAAAAAAATCTATAAAATTAGAGGATACTCTACCATTCAGGGTGAATAGATCAGGGTTGGTTACCCTTCAATACTGTGAGACTCCTTCAATCATGATTTTTTGACTCTTCAGTTCCAGCAGATCTTTGAATAAAAGAACAAAAGAATCAATGAATAAATAAAAAAACAAAATAAGAATACAGTTAAAGTTAAGAGCTGCTTTTAGCTTTTTTATCCCATGGTATACAAGTCTATTCATTTACATAATATTTTGGAATCCTTAAGGGGCAGATTCCAAAACAATGATTGCTGAGTTAATGATGATTTTTAAAACATAGGCAATTTTCTAAAATGGTTTCTGATGTCTCACATTTCAGGCATGCAAGTGAGTAATTATGTAAGTATTATGAATACAATTTTGTTTGATTATAAAAAAATGTGATTATATGTGGCGCATAATTCTGGGTTAAACATAAATTATTGGGGCTCACCTGTAATACCTACTACTTTGCAAGTATAACAAATATGTACACTTCACCAGCCTGGCATACAAAATCGTAAAAGGTTGTCATCCATACAAGAGGCCAGTTTCACTACCCCCTCATTGTTTAAAGTCATTTGTGAGCAGAAACTATATAGAACTTTTAATGCTGTGCCTTAGCTGTATTTTATTGGCCTGCCATATATATTTATCTATTAGATGAACATTTTCTTCCATAAACCAGGATCATTATAGAGCATGTGTTTGGGATGCTCAAGTCATGGTTCCGCTGCCTTGATATATCTGGTGGAGCCTTGCAATACTATCCAGCCACATGTGCACACATATTCATAGTATGTGCCATTCTACACAATATGATCCTGTGGAAACAGGTGCAGCAGGAACAAAACGGGGAAGGGCCACACAGCCCCTCACCATTGCCAAGGTCTCCACAGGCCCAGAGGGACTCAGAGGAGGAACACCCTGAGCCTGCCCCTGTAAGCAAATGAAGGCATGCCCAGTATGCTCTGTACTTGGCAAAGAGGCAACGCATAGCACATACACTGACACAGTAGGGTCCGAAGGACTGATCTCTCTCTCTCTGACTCACACACACAGTAAAATGGATGCCAAACATCCCACCATTTATACCTTACCATGTATAGGCAGTGAGCTGTGTGCATCTGACATAGTCAGCACTCAAGCACCATCCTCACAACAGCCTCAGACACAAGATAAGTCAGTCTCCTTAACAAAATAAATGAATGGAGTGGAATGTTCTGATAGCATATCTATGGTATTGATTCAAGCATGCAAGGGAATGGGGTGGCTTACTGGGATAGCAGCAGATAACTGACAGCTCTGTGGGACAGCAGAAAGTGTATTCACAGTACTGGCCTACCCACACCATGCAGTACCACCCTAGTTGACAAATACCACTGCAGTATATGTGGTCAGCCAAATAACTGGGGGGTCATAATTCGCATGCATGGATGTCAAAGTGGGGGGTCCCATACCCACCTCCAGCCTCAACCAGCAGATCAGCTGTAGAAAAACATACAGAAATGTTTGGCAAAGGTTTCTACATGGCGACATCCATGAAATCCCCACCTACAGACTTTTACACAGTGATATCACAGCAGGTCTGGCAGTGGCAGTATGGCTTTGAAAGGTAAGAAGTCTGACACTACAAATGTTTATGCCAGAACAATCTGACCTGTAGTCGATACTGTTATGCCTGTAGTCTCAAAGACAGGGAATACCACTAAGCTAAATGGGACAAAAATGCTAAGCAAATATCAACACAGACTCTACAAATGTGTATTGTGTACAGATGTGTCACCCCCCCCCCATAGTCCCATAGAAATGCAGTAACATGTCACTAGCCTTAAGCAGCATCCAGCCATCAACTAGAGTGATGGCTCAACAGGAACAAAAATAATCGTCAGTAACACCTACAGTCAGCTTACTGGTGCCATCCCAGGAGTGTCCACTGCCGGCAGCCTGGGAACATATAATCATCAGAATGCACTGCCTTGTTACAGATGGCCTGCATCTGTCATACCTGGCCTACAGGCTTGTGGCAAATGCCCATGCCTCACCCACAGTGCCCTGTTAGGGAGTGTCATGAGGTCCAGAACACCAACATAACTCAGTCTACAAAATGCAAAGAAAGGCCATGCTGCTAACTGCTAGGAGAAAACCTGCCAGTATCAGAGAGCTAGAAATCTGGACAAAGACATGAATAATGGGGTGAAAAAGGTCAAAAAAGAAGGACACCTTTGAAATACTGCTCTAATACTGTTATAAAGTTGATGGAATGTTTGTAGTAGCATGGAATGTCTGATGGGTACGAAGTCTGAAACCACAATGTCAACTGTCAGTAATATCTGACTTCATCCCTGAGTGACTTGCAAAATACTTTTCCTTGAAAACCACACTTGTTTGGATAGTCAACAAGATATATGAAACACAAATGTGGATATTCTGTGATAATCTGCTTAGTTGACAGGCAGGCATAGGAATCTAAACATAAAAATGCACTCATTGCTGACAGTCCTAACCCTGGAAAAGGTGATATGTCTGCACCCACAGAACCCTGGCCCACAGCTTTAGCAGTCCTTCCCTGAACACTCATCCTATGCAACATCCTGACCCCAAAATGTGGCCATCCAAGCAAAATGAGGTGGGCCATAAGTATATGTGAAACACACACACACACACACACACACACACACACACACACACACACACACACACACACACACACACACACACACACACACACATACCTCCAGGCTGGTCAAACAGTCTGACACATACAAGACCCTCCAAATACAGTCAACCTTTGAGAAGATCCCTATGCAAACTACTGGCAGCTATAGGCAAACATATCTGATCCAAGACACCCCCCTCCTATATCTTATCCCCTACAAATCTATCTGGAGTCCACCTGTCACCCTGATCCTGTGTGATTTATGTTACCCAACCATGGACTGGAAATCAGACATGGCCAGAACATAAATGCACAGAGATTTCACTGTTGTAATATATCACAAAGGTACTGGACCATTTCCACAGCTTCAGCACTCAAGTGTTCATAGGCACACCTCTCAACAGGCTGGATTGTACAAGAATGCATAACATTTGGCCCATAATATTGGTGTGTGCATCATCCATCCTGCACTCTGATACATCACTGTGATGATCTGTGGAGGTATGTCACAAGGTACTGAAACTATACATGACAGTGTCAAATGGCATATATGTCAGATGTATGCTAAAAAAAGCCCTATATCCCTAGCAATGCATATATTACTGAGAGAAATAGTCACAATCACCTTATGGCCCATTGTTTCCCTATTGTGATAGGCCATTTACAGATATCCTGCACAAACAGGTTGAGAGGTATGGCTGTAGCACAAAATAAACCAGACTGGAGTACAACAATCCCTGGAATGGAGTCCCACATTTAGTATAGATCGTCACACTGGGCATGCTCATACATTTAGAGAAATGTCAGTAGGATCTAGGAATGAACAGGCTTTCCCCACCCAGTCCACTTTCCATTGCCTTACTTTAGCAGTCCTAAAGATGTCTGTCACCATAGAAGTCCCTTCTGTCAGACTTCGACCCTATAAGCTTTGTGGCACTTGTGATAACTGTGTAACATTACAATGCAAATAACTAGTTAGGTATGAGTTCTAATCTCTGCCCTAGCAATTATATAACTGTGTTTAGAAGTTAAAGTTTTTGGGTCCATTGAAACCCAGTACACTTCCCCTTTCCCTGCTTTAGCAGTCCTGCATATATCAGTCATCTTAGAAGTCCCTTTCATCAGGCCTCAGCTCCATAAGCCCTGTCATGTGAGTGAAAACTGCATAACTCTATAGTACAAATAACTCATTAGGTAAGAGTACTAATATCAGTCCTGGCAAATGTAAAAGTGTGTGTGTGTGTGGCTGTGTGTGTGTGTGTGTGTGCGTGTGTGTGTGTGTGTGTGTGTGTGTGTGTGTGTGTGTGTGTGTGTGTGTGCGTGTGCGCATGTGCACGTGTGTGCACGTGCGTGCGTGTGTGCTTGTGCGTGTCTGCGTGCGTGCGTGTGTGCGTGTGTGCGTGTGTGTGCGTGTGTGTGTGTGTGTGTGTGTGTGTGTGTGTGTGTGTGTGTGTGGGTTTACAAGTTAAAGCTTTTGGGTCCATTCAAACCCAGTACACTTCCCCTTTCCCTACTTTAGCAGTCCTGCAGATATCAGTCACCTTAAAAGTGCCATCTGTCAGGCCTCAGCCCTGCCCCATAAGCTCTGTGGCACATGCGATAACTGCATAACATGATAGTACAAATTACTAGTGAGGTAGGAGTTCTAATCTCAGTCCTGACAAATGTAAAAGTGTGTATGTGTTTTTAACTAAAAACTTTTGGGTCCATTCAAACCCAATACACTTCCCCTTTCCCTGCTTTAGCAGTCCTGCAGATATCAGTCACCTTAGAAGTCCCTTTTATCAAGCCTCAGCCCCACAAGCTCTGTGATGCATGTGATAACTGCGCAACACTGTAGTGCAAATAATTAGTTAGGTAGGAGTTCTAATCCCACTTCTAGCAAGTGTGTGTGTGTGTGTGTGTGTGTGTGTGTGTGTGTGTGTGTGTGTGTGTGTGTGTGTGTGTGTGTGTGTGTGTGTGTGTGTGTGTTTGTGTAAGTGTATATATGTGTAGTTTAAAGTGTTTTGTGGCCTCTCTCACCCAGTACATCATCCATTGCCATAATTTACAAGGCTGGTGATGCTCCTCCCCTTAGAAGTACTTTTGATTAGCTTTCACCATATAAGCTCCATGGCACATGCAATGAATGTGTAACACTGTAGTCATAGTAAATAGATAGGTAGGGGCTCTAATCTCAGTCTGAGCATATGTGTATGTAAACAGTATCCTGTCTGTGGAGGGTTGTGTTTGTGTGAGATCCATATCCATTGGAGGATGGGTTTTGCTACTTTTTGCTGTTGCTCACCCAGTACATGTCCCAGTGTCCAAATTACAAGGCCCACAGCTGTCATCCACTGTAGAGGGAGCTGTAGACACTCTGCAGCCCTATAAGCATCATGCCATGTGCAATAACTATGTGACAGTATGGAAAAGATAACAAGATAAGCTGCCCATTTAATCCTTGGATATCACTCCCCACTCAGGAGTCATACATAAACACACTCAGGTAGGCAGCCATCCCTATATCAGTAGGTGGGCTGCAAACTGGCTCACAGATAGAACTCACAGTGTGAAAGCAGCAGACTCCATGTCAGACTGCTGAACAGTCACGAGTTGAGTTCCACAGGTTGTGGACCTGGGTTCCCTCATGTTTGGGATCCACACCCTGAGGACCAGCCCAATACAAAGGTTGACAATGCCTGTAGGTGGCTACAAGTCAGGTACTATTAATACCCCCCCCCACATGAGGTTAACATCCATCACAGAGACCTATGACTGTTGGCGGAAGCCTAGACATAAGCTCAATGCCAGATGATGTGCCACCATCCCCTTTGGGTACAACATGGTTCTCATAAAGTAATACATTGATGGTAGTCCACTGAACACTGATGCTGGTATAATGGAACTGGGAACACAGGTTGACAGTGAGCTCTCTATTGACCACCACAATGCCACTGTCATCCGAAAGTCCTTCCTTGTGTCACTTCTCCTGACCCAGGGCATTGTATCTGGGAAGTAAAAGGACAGTGTTTCCCTGTACACTCCCTCAGTAGGCCAATCAATGTGCACTATTGCCCATTTGCCATGTATTCCACTGGACACCAGCAACAACAGGAGAGGCTGCAAATGTACCTCACAATAAGGATCTTAGGTACTACACACTTGCCCCATATGGACACACTCCAACTTCAATAAATCTCTGTCTCATATTGGCTACTTAGGTGCAATCTCTGCCTGACATACACAGCCATGTCTGACTCAACCCTGTCAGAAATGCTACATCTGAGGAAACCAATCCATCCACGCAACATGTCCCAAATACCTCAACCCCTCATCACAATCAACAGGACATGCTGGAGGGACAGGATCACAACCCAGAGACTGGCCATGATATGGAATAGATGCCACATACATGTCAAGCTGAGCACATCACTGGCCCTATTCAAGATAAATCTGGAGGAGGGGATGGGGAAATAGAATACCCACCCTGGGAATCACTCCAGTGAATATACTCAGTACACACAATGGGGGGTATTGTCAGGTGGCATGATGCCAGTGTATTCCCAGGGGCTAGCCTTGTAAAGCCTCCACAGCCATTTGCCATGTACACAATTATGACTCTTTGAACCTATGGATCACAGTACTGTCAAATGTATGTGTGTGAATTAGTGTGTCTGAAAGTGTTTGTGAGTGTGTAAACATGTGGGTGAAAGTAGTTGGTGGCTAGTCTCACCCAGTACAACTACCATTGCCATACCTTACAAGTGCTGTAGATGTCATTCACTGCATGGACACCTTGGGACACTCCACAATCTATAAGCTCTGTGGTGTGTGTGGTAACTGCATAACACTATAATACCAATAACCACATAGCTAGGGGTTCTAATATGAGTCTTGGCAAGTGTGTGTGTGTGTGTGTGTGTGTGTGTGTGTGTGTGTGTGTGTGTGTGTGTGTGTGTGTGTGTATGTGCATGTATTATTGTGTGTAAGTGTGCATATGTGTAGGTTACAGCATTTTGTGGCCTCTCACACCCAGTACATCACATAATTTACAAGGCCTGGTGATGTCCCTCGCCTTAGAAATAATTTGGACAAGTGTCACTGCCTAACCTCCATGGTGCATGTGGCAAATGCATAACAATGCAACAACAATAAATAGATAGGTAGGGGGTTCTAATCTCAGTCCTTGCAAATGTGTGTAGAGAAGAGTATCTTGTGTGGTTGTGTGCAAATGACATCCATTAGATGAGTATGGATTCATATTATATGCCATGATACACACAATACACATTCCTAAGTCTACTGTATGAGGTCCACTGTTCACATCAACTATAGTGGTATATGTAGACACTCTTCAGGCCTCTATACCCCGTGCAACAGTATGGAATATTATGGTATGAATAACAAGATAGGTTGGTCTGCTAATGTCAGTACTGGCAAGTGTGTGTGTGTGTGTGTGTGTGTGTGTGTGTGTGTGTGTGTGTGTGTGTGTGTGTGTGTGTGTGTGTGTGTGTGTCCGCGCGTGCGTGCACTGGTGTGTATAGCAGTGGTTGTGAGTATGTAGACTTGTATGCAACACTATTATGAATACTTTCACAAACAGTGCAGCCACCGTTGCCATACCCCACAAGGCCACGTGATGTTATTCACCTTACAGGTACCTTGTAACACTCATCACACAAGTAGTCCTGTGCCACCTGCAATAACCATATAATAGTGTGGTACCACAACTTGATGGGTAGGGGTTCCAAACACAACACTGGCAATTGTGATCCTGTGCATGCATGTGTGTGTGTGAACAGTATTTTCTGTCTGTTTGATCAACACAATATCCTCTGGGGTTGAGGGTGTTAGCAATCTGAGGTATGTTCCACCCACCACACTTCCCATTCTTCACTATACTAGAGCTGATGTCAACCACCATAGACTGAGATACAACCCCAGCCCTATAAGCTGTGAGACACATGCAAGAACTGTTATACAGATCTGGGAAATGCATGGAGATACAGCTGTACCCCAACAGTGATGTGGTTGATGTGTTACTACACTGCCATACCCCTTGTTGTTGATGTCTACAAGGCCACATCCTGCTGACACACAGATACCTGGAACACAAACAGAATACAGCATGTGAGAACACATTCACTTAGAGTTAATAAAACACCAATAATGCATCAAGGCTGAAAAGGTACACACACACTCTGATGTGTCCCCATTACAAATGACAGATGACAGCACCTTACACAGCATTAAATAGCTACACTCTACTAACATTACCCTGTGCATCAGACCCATATAAGCATGTCCCTGCATCAATCGCATGGATGGCATGGATGTGGCATAGGCATCATCATATGCACAGGGTGTTGTGTGAGTTTGCCAGAAGCCTAGGCTGGACCACACAGCTGACATCATGTGTGTGTGTTTGGGGGGTGTTCATTAAATGGACAGTGCAGGGGTGGTGTGTGTGTGTGTATGTGTGTGTGTGTGTGTGTGTGTGTGTGTGTGTGTGTGTGTGTGTGTGTGTGTGTGTGTGTGTGTGCAGGTGACTTTTCTGATGGTGATGTGTGTGTGTTTGTATGCACATAGTCACGCCATGTGGGTGCCCTACACAGGGGTATTTTGAACAGCTGTGAGCAATACATGGCAGGGTGTATAGTTCACTGTCTCTAGCCATGGACATGGGAACTGGGCCTGCTGAGGGTATCACCGGCACCACCTGGACTGAGTCCAGATGCAGTACTACTCCTTAATGGTGACTGCTGCCTGCTGGATCCACATCCCTGTTAGGACAAGCCAGGATCACATGTTCATGGCCTGCTGCATCATGGCGTGGACAGCACATCCCCTTCAGTAGTGCTGTTGGTACTGCCAGTATGGGAATGTGATGGTGCATGGCCACGTATACCCTCAGCTGATCGTGGTGCTGCCCTACAGCCACATGGCTGCTGGCCAGCATCCACCAAATGCTCAAGCACAGATATTCCACCATCAAGGAGTGCCAAGGTCTCCCACCACCATCTATCCATGACCCCAGTATGCTCACAGATGGCTGCAGTGAGTTCATATTGCCACGAGCACCAGGGACGTGCTCATCCATGACCCTGCATATACAGTATGTCTGGTATTATGTTCATTACATGCCTGTGCCCTCATGACAGCCTGAAACATGTGTCTGGTGACTGCTGCCATGGCAGTTGCAACAGGGGAATGATGAGCTGCAATCCTCCTCCAAGCACCCCTGCCAATCTGCCTGCATTGGATCTCACTAGCACTCTGGCTATGGCTAATGCCTGCACCCTCACTTGCCATAGTAACCACAGTAGGGTGTTCCATGCCACCACCCGGCAACTGTCCATTATCTGTGGCCACTGGTGATGGGGGTATGTGTGGGCATTGTAATTGTTTGCGGGGATGGGGTTGACATTAGTGAGATGCCAACAGATGGCACAATATCAACCCCTGACAACTCCACTTGTGCCTCAATATAAGTATCATCATGGTCAGATTCTGCAGAGACACTGACATCAGTATCAAAGCAGGAGGGACTGCAGCCACCATGTCCACCTGTGAGGGGAAAACAACATATGTAAATTACTACTGGCACTATAAGGTTTGTTGGTACACACACACACACACACACACACACACACACACACACACACACACACACACACACACACACACACACACACACACACACACAAACACACACACACACACACACACACACACACACACACACACACACACGCACACACATATACACACACACACACACACACACACACACACACACACACACACACACACAGACAGATGAGGTTCCTCAAATGCATTGCACAGACCTCATATTAGCCGAATGGGGGCATTCACAACACAGTCAGACAGTAACATACACACTCTGGATGGACCCTCAGCATCATGCAGTGTAGTCCTTTCCAATTACCATTACTACTAATATACATCTCTGGAATATGTGAGTGGTGTTAGTAGGTGATGGCCCTTCACCTAGCACACACTGCACCCACGTAAATTACTGCTGTTCACCTGTATAGTACTCTGGCAAATCCTACAGAACATACCCCAAAAATGTACAGGGTTTTGCTGAATGTCTACATGTGTGGCTGATATGTTTGGTCTCTTCCTCATAACTCCTTTGTTTGTCTGATACATTACTGAGTTGGCTTCTAGATTGGTGCCACTAAGTAATGTCCTAATTGGAGGTGCAGACTGCATAACCTGCAGTACATGTATTATAAAACAAAGCCGGTTACTCAAACAACTTCCCAAGCTTACAGTGGATATATAAGTATACACACACCTATTAACTTCCAGGTTTTCATGATATATCACATGAGATCTCAGAAATCAGGTCATAACAGTGCCATCATTTCATATGACATATAATCTGTGCAATCCAACGGAAGAACATACACATCAGTTGCAGGAAACATCTGGTAACTGAAACAGATACAATAGGTTGGTTGCATGAGTGTGCACACCCTTAAAGTACTACTCTGTTAAAGCAACTTTTGATTTAATCACAGCATACAGTCCTCTTGGGAAAGTATCTATCAGCATGGCACATCTTGACTTCCCAATGATTACACACTCTCCCTGGCAAAACACCTCCAACTATGTCAGATTGCAAGGACATCCCCTGTGCACTGCCCTCTTCAGGTCACCCTGCATATATCCTATTGGACATAGATGTGGACTCTGACTCAGCCAGTGCAGAGCACTGCATGTGTTCTGGTGAAGCCATCCTTTCTTTGATATGGATGCATGGTCTGGGCCATTGTTGTGTGGAAAGGTGGAGTCCCTCACCATCCACATCTATGTGGCAGACACCAGAACGTTTTGGAGCCACAAGGGACCAATGTTTGGAACTGTTCATAATCCCCTCTAACTCAGCTACAGCCCCAGTTCCAGCTTGTGAACAGCACCCCCAAAATAGGATACTGCCATTACCATGCTTCACCATGGGGGTGGTGTTGTTGTGGTGATGTGCAGTGATATTGCTCCAAACACACCTGTAAGAATTGTGGCCAAAGAGTACAACCATGGTCCCATATTACCATAACACATGTTCACACTTTCATTTTGGAGACCTGATGTATTGTTTTCAGACTTTCACCAGGCATGGATGTTGTTTGGTGTGAGGAACTTCTGCCATCTTCCAACCCTACCCTATAGGCAGGACATATGGAGACCATGGAAGATTGTTATGACATAGTACACACCCAATACTTGCTAGAGATTCCTGCTACTCCTTCACTGTCACAGTAGGACTTCTGGCAGCCTCCCTTGCCAGTTTTGGTCTTGTATTCTCATAGACTTTGGTGGGATGTCCACTCCTTCACAATGTCATTGTAGCCCCATATTTTCACCACTTTTTGATGACTGTCTACATTGTGTTCCATGGTATGTGCAATGCTGTGGAAATGTTTTGGCACCCTTTTCTAGGCTGATACATCTCAAACACGTGATCCCTTAGCAGCTTTGTCAGCTCTATATGAACCATGCCTGTTGCTGTAGTAGGCAACTGGGTATATGTTAGGATAATTCTGGTAGGACAGCTGTCCATTAGTTACTGTTAATCAAAGATTGTTTGTGATTGATGGCTGCTGTGTACCCAGTAAGATGTACTGCTGCAGTTATATAAAAAGCTGTCTCAACACAGTACTAGCTTCAGCCTCTGCACATATATGCATCTAGGTTGCTGTGCTATTGTTATGTGTCATTATTGTTCCCCTAACATATTTGTTTGCTTTACAATTGAATTGTACAGGTTATTCGTCATATGAAAGGTTGGCAGTAGTTTGAACTTGTCTATTGTGCTCTCATTTTTGTATATCTCACATACCCGGCATTCTAACAGGTGTGTACACCATTAATATGCACTGTATACCACTAATTTCTACAATATGATCCTAAGTTTGGGCCTTTGTCCCCCCCCCCATTTTGTTGGTCTTTGTCCAGGTGTCCTGCAATGACAGGTTATGAAGTATGCTACAGATATGTGACATCTCCGACAAATAGGGCCCTGTCATGACCACAGTGATGCAATGCAGTAAACACCACCACAGGTGAACATGCAGATATTGCCAAATGGCTGAGTGTAACAGTTGTGTGCATGGTCACATGCATTAACTTTAGCATGCCTGAGGTACTGGTGAGCTACAACAGAGAAACCCCACACTTACTGGGTTCAGACTGCTGTCCCTGTGCAGACCAGAAGGACCTATGTAGTTGTGAGGGAGAGGTATTGTCAGCAGATTCACATTAGGCTACATTTCTGCACAGATACACTACACACTATGGTATTACACAATATGCTGTTCTTCATCATAGATGTGCACTTGTGTGCATTACTACACCTCACCCACTAATCCATTTTGCACTGACATATGTATTTAGAGACTCTATAGAAGACAGCTTAAATGCTACCTCATTACATTGATGTGCACTTTGGCCTCACCTGGATGCTCTTCACCTGTTGCCTGGTTGCCACTCACCTACACAACTGCTGTTTCCTGTGTTTCAGTTTTTGTGGGGGCTACCCCAAAGTTGGCAAGGAGCTTCCCTGTTGCCATATGTGGGGCCTGTGTGGCTGGCCCCACACCGGTAGCAGTACAGTCCCTCACTACAGCAGCAGCCCTTTGACAGGCATGACGTATCAGGTCAGTTGCTCTATGTCTGACCTGATCGTATGTGCATCCATGGTGGCCCAACATGTTCACTCTGTAGACGATCTTATCTGACAGGGCAGTCTGCTCATGCAGATTTTGCTGGCTACAGACAGAAAGGATGGCATAGTTTAAAATTATAGCTTCTGTGATAGCTGCTGTCTCCGCATCAGTGTAAGGCAGTTGCTCCTGCATGGCACCTGGAAGACATACACAGGGAAATGCATCACAGGACCTCAGATATTGCCCAGAGTTCTTTACAGAGCCAGCACATGCATATGGACTATTATTAGCCAACACTTACAAACATATCATATCCCTGTACCTGGCAACACTGTATGAACATGCATTGTACTCCTGGTCCTGATGTGTCATGTTCCCCCTAATGAGGGCCAGTAAATTGCATAGAACAACATTCAGCATTCACATTTGTGCAGAGGGATGACAGTGGCCGTGTTTCTTGCAGATGGGATGTCAATGGTGCTCAGGCTTTGCTTGCATACTGTGTGTAATGGAGCTGGAAGCATATGACTGAGTTCATGTAGGATGCAGACAGGAATGTTATCAGGCCCCATGGGGACTTGCTTTTGTTAACTTTGATTAGGCAGTTTGCACCTGATCCATGATGATGAGGGGAGGGGTGCGTGTGCTGTGCATATCCACCTATACGGATGGCGAGCTGGGGGGGTGATGTTAGCCCTAATCCTGTCTGCAGCGGGTTGGCTGTAGCTAATTGCCAATATACTTCCCTATATTCTATTTAGGTCTCCCATGGCCCCACTCTAAGGTCCATTTGTACTTCTTCTAACACAAAAAATTAAAAAAAAGCCTCTCCACATGTTTATATTTGTATAGTGCATTCCTGTTATTGCCTTTCTTAATATCGTAGGTGTGCTTGCAAATCCTCCTTTTCATACATCTTTTGTTTTTTCCTACATAAAATCCATCACATTTACCACATAAGGCAATATAAACTAACCCTTTTAAATCACAGTTAGAATACACTTTCGATGAAACATATTTCGTCCTACTAGAGAGATATATCTCTGATGTATTAGATATGTATGAACATTGTGGACAGGACTCACATTTGTATGTCCCAACATTCCCATTCCCTTTACTAAAACCTTTCTTTTCCAAAATATTCTTAATACATTTACCTTTTCTAAAGGCAAATTTTAAAGGATGATCAAACCTTATATTCAAGTCGGATAGTTTACCAAATCTATGCCATTCTTCAAGGGAGTCCATAACAATTCCAGAATCACCACTATAATCCAGAATGAAAACATTTTCAAACCGTTTCTCTAAACCATTTTCAGTTGTATTTCTCCCCTCTGTTGTATTTTCCTTCCCCAAAATGGGGGCAAACATGTTATGCCTATCTCTAAGGACCTCTTTAAAGGTCTCAATTTTTTGGGGTAACCTCTCTCTAAAAACATAGATTTTAATAATTCACCTTCTTCTATAAAATCCTTGTCTTCCGGGGTCATCCTACTTTCCTGGACGTACTGTCCTTTCACAATACTCCTTTTCTGTAAATATGGATGCACACTCTGAAAATGTAAAAAGGAATTATAGTAGGTGTCCTTTCTGTGGACCTTTGAAATAAATTTCTTACTAAAATTGTCCATCCTAATATTCACATCTGTGAGAGTAAAAGAACAGTTTAAAATGGATTTCTGTGGATTTTTCTGAACATGTAAAACAAATGTTCTGCATTTCAGTGTTTAGAGTGCACTCAACTAAAACTCAGTTAGCTAACTTGCCAAAAACATATAGCTTGGCATTCATTGTTAATAAGAATCAGAAGTAAAATATTGTATCTCTTATAAACTATGCAGCTTGTGAAATGTATTATCTACAAGCAGGTCAAGATGAACTCTTGTATGCAGCTGTGTCTCATCAATATGATATGCAAGATAGGCCAAGGACAAAAGAAATTATTCTTCTGGAACAGAATGTTTAAGATATGGAAAACAATCTGTCAGCAGACAAGCTTGAAAGGAAAGACTTATTATTCTGGCAATTTCTCAAAACTGCTGATGCAGGCAGAAAAGACACTATAAAGATTGAAACTTTTTCTTTTGTATCAGAGACTGATTATTCTAAGCTGAAGTACGGTGATGCATATACCTTTCATTTTTAAGCTAGATGTAAACCTCGTGTGCAGTAAATAAATGTCATAACAGCAGAACTGTCTCAGTGTCTTCATTGAATAACGGTACAGACTACCATAAATAGTGCAGTATAACTTTAACAGTGGTGAGACCAGTCCAGTCCAAACAACCAGGGGGTGACCAGAAGAGGTGCCTCTCACAGTGGGACATTCCAGCACAGACCTTCTTAGAATCAATTCTTCTCTTCCTAAACTTTGTCCATTGACTGGAGGACAAACACTGCAGCACAGTACAAGACAGTACTGTAAGTTTTGTTCAGACAGTTGGTGATTCATGAGGTGTGAAAATACTACTGCCTAAATTTTCCTATCACCAGCATCTAGTGAAAGACAGCAGAGAATTTTCCCACAACTGATCTTCGTGTCAAGACTGACCACCTTGTCCTGAACATTTGTAGTAAATATTTTCTTCTGTTTTTCTTTTAACAATGAATGCAATTTGCAAAAATGCCAAGAAGTGCATTTAGTCTTTTACTGTTGATGTGTCTGAACCATATATAAATGTGTGAAATTATTTAAATACATGGTATAATCAGTATATTAGCGCCTGTAAGTCTTTACTATGTAAGGCAAAAGTTCAAAAAAATGTAAAAAAATTTGCTATTTGCAATGATTTAAATGTTGCTTTTTGCATGACTTGTCATAAACGTATTGTACAAAACCTGTAACAAAACTAGGATAAAGTAGTGCTTGAAGCACAGACAATGGTTCCTGTTTCTTATGCAGATGTCAACGTTTGTATTTTACCATCTGATTTGCAGGAGTTTAAAGACTGGATTGCTAAAGTTAGCAACCAGCAGGATCTTGACCTTATGGGGTCATTTTCAGACTTACTGTGATAACCGGAATGCATCTGGTAAACTGCATGCTGACACCGCTGAATGTACAAAAGAATTTTCTCAGTTTTTGAAAGTCTCACAGACTGAAATTAAGACCTTTACACAAATTGTTATTGAACAAGGCAGTAAAGCTATTGGTATGATAGAAGGGTCAATGAGTAAAACTGTCTGTTTGCAAGAAAAATATGACAAGCAGCTGGCTGACGCACAGCATGATGTAACTGTTGCTAGGGAGGAAATAAACACATTACGAGCTCAGTTGGAGACACAGGAATCTGAGGGTGATAGAGCAACAGACTTAGCTAATCAAGATCTTTTAAGATTACAAGCCCTGTTAGAAAAATATCAGTCTAAAGCACTAGAGACTGCTGTTACCAGTTCTATCATAGCCTCAGCTTCTGCTGATGTTTATCATCAGTCTAAGATGTTAGAAACTCTCCCTAAGTGGGATGAACAGAAGGGTATTGTTAATAACATGATGACATTTGAAGCTTGGGTTCTTAAAACTGTAGGCACTGTATGAAATTATACACTTGAACATTGTTTCTGAAATTTTATTCCTCAGCGTTTTGTGGCTTATATTCAGCAGGAGCAGTATCCAATGCAAACTAAACACCTAAGAATGACAGCAGTATTGTTAGCATACACTAGGGGGCAATCTCTCACACCAACACTTTTACATCAGTTTCAAATGACAGGTCTAGAATCTGATGATTCTGTTTTGCATTACACTGATGACATACTAATACAGTCTGAAACAAAAGAACAGCATTTAGCTAAAGTGACACAGGTCCTTCGAACACTGCAGGAGGCAGGGTTTAAGGTTAAAAGTGAAAAAGTACAATTTATGTCACCTGAAGTAAAATTTCTAGGTACTATTTTACATCCTTCTGGGTGTACTCCTTGTTCAGAAAGGGTGCAGGGAATTTTTCAAATGGATAAACTGATTACCATTCTGGATTTGCACTAATTTCTGGGTTTCATGAATTATAATCAGGAATTTATAGAGGATTATGCCAGCATGACAGTTCCTCTGTATGACATACTTTCTAGACAGAAAGAATTACTCTTTCTGGAGTGGGAACCAAAGGAAAATACATATTTTTGTGATTTAAAGGCAGCGTTGGCCAAGGCTACAGAATTAGTAGCTCCAAGTCTAACACGTCCCTTTGTGTTACAGGCAGCAGCTGGACACAACACACTCTCTGTTGTGCTTTTACAGGAGTGGCCTCAGGGCTCTGATTGTAGAATGGAAAAGACTTTTTGCCCCATTACATTTTTCAGTAGAAAGATTACACATTTTGAGAGGGGATACCACCCATGTATTCAGCAACTTTTGGCTATTTACTGGTGTTTAAAACAAACTGAATACCTAACAGCTTTTTTCAAAGACATTATAGTACAGACACCGCATTATGCCATATAGGCTTTGATAAATGAGACTCAGCTAAATAAACTGATTGATGACGTCAGTCAAGCAGTGTTTCCAAAATGGTTGGCATTATTTAGTGTCAAGCAAGTTACAATAAAGGCAGGAGATAAGTATTACTTATCTAATTTCATGGGATATGAAGAAAAATGACCTGAATGCATTAGGCACATTTCAAATCCAGAAAAATCCATTCTGTCTCCTGATTTTCAGGAAGACAGGCCATCCATCTTTGTTGACGGTGCTTGATTTTGGGACAATGGACAATATCAGACTGGATTTGCAGTAGTAACAGAAAACCCTTCTATGAGACAACCGACTCGGATTCAGTTACCCGGACATACGTCTGCTCAGCGAGCAGATCTGGAAGCAGTTCTTTATGTGTTACAGCATTTTCCACCTGTCAAAATTTTTTTTCAGACAGTGCATACATAGTTATTTTTCTGCGGCTGCATATGTCTGCATGGGCAAGGAAAGGATTTGTTGATAACATGGGCAAACCGCCCAAGAATGCTTCTGTGTTTCAGACTATTTGGAATTTGGTTCATAGTCAGTCCTTTGTGGATTGCTACAGTATCTTAAAGGTAAACGTCAAAAAGCTATAAATAACATTTTTCATTTAAATGACTATGCTGATCAGATGGCAAAAAAGGCAGCAAAGGAAGGAAGGAATGCAATCGTATCCTACAGAACACTTTTCAAGTGTACCAGATAAAACCACTGCAGTACATGCCATACAGACATTCTCAGTTCAGAATTTGCAACATGATTTGCTGCAGATCCAAACTAAGTTTGGACTGCATAAAGAGTTAGAAAAATGTACTCTTGTAGGAAAAAGGCCAGGGCAATATTATGCAAAATGTTTTGAAGACGGTTCTAGTCTTCCTTATATACCATACCAACAGACATGACAGTTAGTGAAATTTAATCATCAGGTATTGGGACATTTGGGTACACAAAAGTTCTGGCCCATTGTAAAGAACAAGTACTGACATCCACAGTTAAAGAAAATCTGTGATTTAGTGCATGCTGAATGCTTAATATGTTTGCAGGTTAATGCTCAATTGAAAAGCCACAGTTACTAAGGGTAACTCCAGCAGATGGACCTTGGTATGCCATCCAAATTGACTTTGCAAGTCCATTACCCCCTGCTAAAGGTGGGTACAGGTATCTTCTAGTGGTAGTTGATTTTTTTTTTAAAGTGGGTAAAAGCAATTCCTACAAAAACAATGATGGCTAAGGCTACAGCAGACGCCTTATGGAAAAATATTTTTTGTCATTGGGGATGGCCACAAGTTATCGAATCCGATAACGGGCCACAATTTGTCAGTAAACTGATGAAAGCTTTGTGTGATTTGCTTGGTAGCCAGCAATGATTTCATGTTCCTTACCATCCCCAGTCTAATGGGCTAGTTGAAAGAATGAACAGGACTCTTAAGGAACGCCTTGAGAAAGCCTGCTTGGAAAAGGGTGTAAATTGGGTAAAACATTTGCCTGGAATCTTGCTGGGTGTCAGAGGAACTCCACACAGTAAAACAGGGATCTCACCTTTTGAAGTTATGACAGGCATAAAAATGCCTGCACAATTGCCAATCAATCCTACTGTTAGTACAAACAGACCATTATTAGAAACTGCACAGCATCAACAATGGTTAAAAGATATTTCTGAATTGTGTCAAAGCCTATCAGAAATGCAAGCATTCAAATTACGGTCAAAGGATCCTGTTATGCCAGAAGAAAACCTTCCCTCTGGGACACAGGTATTGATCAAGATGTTCCAGACGGACGGTCCATGGGATAGTAATTGGCAAGGACCTTTTGAAGTAATTGTTCAGTTAGGACTTCTAGTGTACAAAGTTACAGGAAAGAAAAAGAGCAAAAACATTCTTGTTCACAGAGATCAGCTGAAAGTCATTAAGTGACTTCATGTTTTGTGTTTTGTTTTGTGGACTCATGGCAAATGCCAAGTCTAAAACGGTTGAAAAAGCATCTATCAAAACAACTTTTCAGATTAATACCACTTATGTGAAAAGGTTATATTATTGTACTTAATGAAGATTCCATTTGTTATTGTACTGATTGTACTCATTGGAGCCCTTGGGGTAGGTTGTCAAACAGGAGAAATGCAAGTTTGGGAAATAAAAGATGACAATAATACTCTAAAGCTAGCTTGGCATGAATGCTCAAAGATAAATCTTTTTTGTGGGCAAAGACAGCAGGACAACTTCACTTGTCCATCTAATGTTAATTGTACCTTTGGGCATATAATAGTTCCCAGTAACGTTACCTTTTGGTCCACGGTTGAGGGTCAGTATTACATTCGACCAAACAGTCCTAAGGTACCCTTGAATTTGATTCCAAAGTTTCTATTAAATGTTGTCAATTTCCTATATTTTATTCAGAAAAAGGAGAAAATTTAAAGAAATATCCACCATCAATACAACGGCTAATCTTCACCTATGTGAAGAACTGTGGTAATCATACTATACAGGGCATTAGTATTCCTTTCAATAATACAAAAGTACAAGTAAATTTTACTACTGGAGTTTCTGTAATATGTACCAATGCCATAGTCATTGCAGGCCGCATACACTGGGCATATGTTCTATCAATATTAACAGGTAAACCTACCTCTGTTCATACAGACCATTTGGTTAAAAATCCCTTCTACCTGTAAAAAGGTAGGCAGACAGTATCAAAAGGTTGTAGTACATTTTAACATCACATTTCCAGACACAGGCAGGTGCCAATATAAAAGGGCATTGTATGATACTCTTCTAGGAAGCCTAGGTACAGGCATGAGAGCTATTAATGCAGCTGACATTGAAATTCTATCTAATAATTTAAAAGTAGTGGGGGAAGATATCTCTCAGATTGTGCATTTACAAGCATCTTGGAATCCAGAAATATGGAAGACACACCTGCACAATATAAATTATCAGCAGCAATTTGTAGACAATTATGATGTATGCATCTACATCAGTTGAAATTTGATGGTAACATGGCAATTTTTGTAAACTGGACAAAATGCACTATGCAATCTTTGTATGTGGAAATTCAGAAAAATAGAGTACAAACTGAACTTATGTTACAAAATTAAAATATCTGGTGACAATTGTTTAACAAATGGATACCTGATACAGATTGAATTAAGCTATTTACTGAAGTAACATACTGTACTCCGCAATATTGTACAGGAATGTATATGCATTATAATGTTACTGATACCATTATCTGTCAATTTACTGTGTTACCTATGATATTTCTCATACCAGAAGGATATGAGTATTGGTTGCCACAATTTGAAGGTAATTATATTGATATGAGAGGAAAAACACATAAAATTGAGTATTGTACACATACTCAAAATGGACTAATTTGTGGACAGCATTCGCCTGTCTATGACCTATGCTTCTTGCAGCATTCTGTTAATTTGTGTAAATGGACTATTATGCCTTCTTCTTTCGAATGTTTATAGAAATGGCTCCTCAGTATATTTGTCTGGTTACAGATCAAGACATAGGTCATAATTTAAAATAACCTTTTGTAGGATGTTTATCACGTGTTGATTTCATTACATGGAATAATAAGAGCTATGTGTTTACTGAACCCATAGAAGTGAATATTTCCAAGAACTGGCATTATGACTTAATACAGCTTCACAATATATCTGTATCCTTGGATAATTAAAAAAAAACATAATGAACAATACTAAAATTCTCAGACAGTATTTGGAAAAAAGAAATAAAAGTATCATTGCAAAATATAAACTACTTAGTTTGGCTGAAAAGATCAAAAAAGACACTGCTCACAATTGGTGGGATATCTTTACTCATTGGTCAAAATCAGGAAAAAAATCTGTTAAATTGGTTGATACATCCTGTATTAGTAGTGTTAGGCATTATAGTCATACTGACTATCTGGAATTGCTACCTAACCTGTCATTTGAGAAAAAATTATAGAGTTCAACAAATCATGATGGTTAACCTGAATAAACTGGAGAAAGTTTCAATGTGTACCATTAAAGAAAAAAATTGAAAATGAACAGTCATTTTCCACTTTTTAAATAAAAAGTGGGAATTGTGAGAGTAAAAGAACAGGCTAAAATGGATTTCTGTGGATTTGTCTGAAAATGTAAAATAAATGTTCTGCATTTCAATGTGTAGAGTGCACTCCGGTAAAACTCAGTTAACTAACTTGGCAAAAATATATAGCTTGGCATTCATTGTTAATAATAATCAGAAGTAAAATATTTTATCTCTTATAAACTATGCAGTTTGTGAAATTTATTATCTACAAGCAGGGCAAGAAGATAAACTCTTGCATGCAGCTGTGTCTCGTCAATATGATACAGAAGGTAGGGCAAGGACGAAAGGAGTTATTCTTCAGGAACTGAATGTTTAAGATATGGAAAACAAACTGACAGCAGACCAGCTAGAAAGGAAAGACTTATTATTCTGGCAAATTCTCAAAACTGCTGATGCAGGCAGAAAAGACACTATAAAGATTGGGACATTTTCTTTTGTATCAGAGACTTTGATTGTTCTAAGCTGAAGTATGGTGATGTATATACCTTTCATTGTTAAGCTATATATAAACCTCATGTGCAGTAAATGAGTGTGGTAACAGCAGAACTGTCTCAGTGTCTTCATTGAGTAAAGGTACAGACTACTGTAAATAGTGTAGTATAACTTTAACAGCATCTAAATAATATATAGACCCATGGCCTATGTTATTATTCTGTACTCTTTGTAATATAATCAAAGAATTCTCTAAATTTATCATCACTACCTATCCAAAAAAGACATATATCATCTAAAAAGTGCTTGTAAAGAACCCAACAATCTTTATATATAGAATTAAATATAAACTTCTTCTCCCACCATGCAATCTCTTAATTGGCATACGTGGGGGGTTATGGACTCAAAAGAAAAATGGGATAGATGTGGTATACTATCTGACGTGAATATAAGGTTTGATAAACCTTTAAAATTTGTCTTTAGAAAAGGTAAATGTGTTAAGAATATTGGTTTTAGTAAAGGGAATGGGAAAGTTAGGACATACAAATGTGGGTCCTGTCCACAATGTTCATACATATCTAATATGTCGGAGATATATCTCTCTAGTAGGAAAAAATATATTTCATTGAAAGTGTTTTCTAGCTGTGATTCAATAGGGTTAGTTTATATTGCCTTATGTGGTAAATGTGAGGGCTGTTACATAGGAAAAACCGAAAGGTGTATGAAAAGGAGGATTTACGAGCACACCTATGATATTAAGAAAGGAAATAACAAGAATGCACCATACAAACATACACAAACATGTGGAGAGGCTTTTTTTTATTTTTTGTGTTGGAAGAAGTACAAATGGACCTTAGATGGGGCCATGGGAGACCCAAACAGAATATAGGGAAGTATATTGGCAATTTGTCCTTGAAGCCAATAAATGGCCGGGTTTAAATGAGATGGTCTCCCTGGCTCTTGTTTTGAAATTAAGAGCTACTAAACTATAGTATCTACTTTTGAACGTATTCCCTGGAAATAGGTTTCTAAGTAAATTTAGCAGGTTTTCAAAATTGGTTTGTTTAGTGGGTTCATAAAAGGGATGATTTAAGTAGTTCTATGTCTATACACTCTCACATAAGTGATATATAAGTTTTATATATTGTAACATACATTTTTTATATACTTGTCTTATTGTTTTAAATTTCTTTTTAGTGTAATGTCTGATTTTAATCACTAGAGGTCAACAATGCATCATTTTTGCACATATTTTTAAATTGGTATGATAATATGGATTTATTTAAGTATTTATTTAAGATAGTATATTTGTAAATGTTTTTACTATATTGTGGTTTACAATATATGTGGTCTAGGAAGGTTTTTTGATCAGAAGGCATTTTAAATGTTTTATTTTAATGTGTTTACTTGAGGTATGAGTTTCCTCTAACTTTAAGAACTAATTGATGGCTAATTTATCATAATGGATTGGGTTATAAATTACTGTGATGTGATTAGTTGGATATTCTGATGAAATTTTGGACGAAAACGTACTGGTTGTAATCAGCATTAATGTTTACTAAATCCACTTGTTTTCTGTGTGAGGGATAAAGTTATCGGGCGTAAATGGCTGTCCAAGTGCTTACTTTTGGTTATTGGTGGCTGCAGGTATCAGATCTTGGTGCATGGACCATTTCATATAGTTAATCTCCTGTTTTTGCAACTCCTCAATCTTTGTCAGATGAGCCTTGATTATTTAATGCTTTCAGAGCTATAGTTGCCATGCAGAAACTGTACATATTTTGATTCATACCACCACATACCAAAGTAAACACAACCAGCCCGGGATTTTGACTTTTATTGACAGGTATGCACACTTTTATTGATATATTCCCTGTACGTCACTATTACTCTGCCAATGTCTCATTTATTCAGTACAAACCATACCCATTTATAAATACTGACAGGTGACATTCTACTCATTTCTATTTATTTGCCCTGAATACTACAAGCTAGATTTGTACTCAACAGCCTTGCGATGCAGCCTTAGCAGCCTGCTGGCATGGGCATCCATGTTTGTGGCCCTCTCATCTGCAGCTGTACAGGAGATAGAGAAACATTTATGCATACCTATCCAACACATACACAGGCTGGACTTTGGAAAACAATTATTGAAATTGATACATACAGTTGGGACATTCCTAGCCCATGCATCTTGGACCCACTGGTCCAAGAGTTGCCTCTTCCTATGCTTCAAGTCAGCAAAGTGGTGCCAGACCTGCTCACCAGCCTGAGGAATGCCAGTGGCACTGGTGAGATCAGTGTGAGATGGTCCCAGGCCTTCATTTTGTATTGGGACTCCTGGTACTGGTCCTGCAGCAGTCTCCCTTCATGGTCTTTTACTAGGAGTCCAACCATGACCCTGGACTCCTGAATGTCCCAACAACGCAAGACATAGTGCCTGCAGTGATGAGCTATAACTAGTTATGGGCTATATTCCTGCCTGCGAGGTTTAAATAGGGCTGGATTTCCAACCTTTGCCCTGATTTGCCGATTTTGAATATGCTGAGCTAAGCTAACTGATGGGAAAACCCACTTAGTACAGATAAGCATTGCTTAAAGGGGTAGATGCTAAGCACTACTTACCAGTGCACAAATCAGCTTAGCTACGCTAATTATTGCTAAGCATATAAATTTAAGCAATTGTTACTCTGGCTAAGCATAGCTGAGCACAATTTAGTGTTGTTCAGCATTTATTTTATGGACTATCAGGTTTGTGGGGTTGATTCCTTATTAATGACATCTGATGATATGTATGTTTCCCCTTCAATAACATCCCTTGTACTTTCATTACATTATATTATTTTGTGGTTATACTGTATGGGACACTTGTGTTTATATGGGGGTTTCATATCTGTACTACACTGACACCTCACACTTGGACCTGCCACACTACCCTGGTTAACAAATGTCATTCACTACCTATTTATAAAAATTATACCTTTAGTGCTGTTTTCACATATAAAAATGAATGGACTGCATTGGGACTCAAACTATGAATGACTGCATACTAAGCAAATGCTCTAAACACTACACTATTTCACTTTGACAGTTTTGGCTGTATATTTCTATTTAGCGCCTTCGGATGTTTAAGTTATGCTATACACAGCTGAGCGATGCGCACACCCACTCATCTACACTTAAACTTTATTGGGGATGGAAAAAAATAAACACTTGCTTTATTTTTATTTACTTTAGAGGTATGCACATTGCTTTCTGCCTCTTAGGGCAGGACATCTGGACAACTACATCATACAGGGGGTATTATTTTCCATGTTCCTTTCAGGAACATGCTTATTATTTGGTATGCCAGCATGTACACTGGCATACCATTGTGGACATTAGCTGTGCTGGACCATTGTGGGGGCTGTGCTTCTGTGTGTATTCTAATGTATTTTGTCCATGAACACTGTTATGTTGTGATAACTGTTAGTTGCTTTAGAACTGCTGTAAGACAATTTTAGAGTGCAGGGGGCGTGTGTACTGTGTGAGCAATGCTCAGATACACTCCCTGCACTTGTTCACGGATCATGCGCGTGCAGGTTATACAGCAGCACGCCTTCATGAATATGCAAGGCGCACTACTGTGCTGCACTGGCATGATCCACTCAATGCAGGAATAGCACTATTCCTGCATGGAGTTTGATTAATCGCAGGGAGTTTTATTTTGCAGATTTTTACAAAGGTATTGAGTAAAAGGTGGTAGCAGTCATAAGAGCTCTGTGTAATTGAGTGACTGGTGCAAGTTCACATTGAGATGTGGTTGGGGGTGAACTTAGCTTAGTAAGAGGTCAGGAGTGTAATTTTCCTTAAATAATGGAAAGTAAGGATAAGCATTTGTGGGCCAAATGCTCTCTTAAAAGATCATATAAAGATTTGCATGAAGGTGTAATCTGCTAGACTAGAAAACATGTTCTTTGAAATAATAATACAGCAGAACATCAGTTTTATGAAGGGAGACCATATGAGGACTAGAGAGACTTTTATTGGGCCTATGAGCAGGGAAAAGTTATGTAGAAGGCAGCAATGGTATTATATGAAATTTGGAAAAGATTTTGGCAACCAAGTTGAAGGTTCATGTTCCACATCTTGGGGGTTGGAGGTTTCTGCAGCTGATTTGTACAAGGGGTAAACTTCTATATGGAGCTGTTTTTCGGGGGTTTGTAATAAATGTTGAACTTTCTAGAAGAGTACTGGATGAGTACAATGTTGCCACTAATGACAGTAAAGGTGTTAAGGGTGAAATGTGTGCAGGGGAAACTAGGTGAAAAAAGTCTTTTTGCACATGATCACATGGTGAGGTAGACCCAGATGGAGGTGCTCCCGAAGGATATCGAGTCAATGTTTTACACAAAATCTGGGTTGCAGTTCTACCTCATGAATTTTGTTATTGTAGTAATATAATTAGGAGAGACTACTGAAGGTGTTTTTTTCCTATCATATGGTAAGGGTACTTAGGGCTAAATGTTTATTCCACAGTGGCATTGGTGATCAGTAGAAAATAGATTTTAAAGTATGTATGGTGAGGGGGGGGCAGCTGCATAAATGAAGCAAGAGTAGAGAATTTCATTTATAAAGTTGGGATAATGCAAATGATAATCCTATCACAATATTTTTATTTAATCACTTTACCCACAATAGAGGAAGTCAAAAAAGGTACACAACAAGCTTGGTAAAGTTGCATGGAAAACATTTATCTGACAGTTTGGTGTTGAGGATTAAGGCTATGAATTACTAATGAGCTTTTTCATGTAGCCCAAGGTTTGATTCTTACTGTTTGACTCTGTGTAAGTTATTTAAGAAAACAGTGTACCAAAAATGATGCTTGGGCCTAGTGGGTTTAAAAGGAATCAGTATGTGTAATAGAAGAGTTACTTCTGGAGAGTAGAAATGAAAGGAGGTGGAGAATGTCAGATTTACATTGATGTCATGATAGTTAATGCATCTAATCTGATTCAGGATCCAAGACTTATGTGGTGGGATTGAAAAACAAAGAGTGTGAGAGGGGGCAGGAATGTTAGACTGGTGTAACATCAGAGAATTCTCAAATGCTAATGGAGCGGATGGTTCTTATTAGGTTAATAAATGAAGGATGGTATGGTGATACAAAGGAATGGAAGAGTGGTCCATCTACAGGAGATAAGTACAGAAGATTGGATAGATATTGAATGCCTGGACTTCAGCAGAACTGTAGCAACTAAGAAGGACAACTGTTTGCACAACTTGAAAAGGTGCTTGAGGTCCAGTGCATGAATGGTTGAAGTATGATGAGTTGAAAGCCTCATTACTGTGTTTTTGTACCTAATTTCTGCTACTTAAAAAAAATATATATATATATCCTTGTTTCCCGCCTTTACTGAACTAGAATAGTCCAGTCTTTTAGGTATTGCTGATCTATGGGCTGTGTCATAGTTCCTGTGTTACCCATATCCTTATTTGGATATGAGGAACCTTCTTTGTTCACCAGTGAGAGTGGGGAGCTCTGAGCAGCCTATCAGACCCTTGAGGAGTGGTTCCAGCCCAGTGACTTGTAGCTTATTGGCCGTTTTGGGCCATTTCCTATCTCTTTCTAATCCCCTGCTTTAAAGCCAGCTTTAGCGCGCTTTTGCGCTTGTAATTTAAAGTTTGTCCTGTTTGTTGCATTTACCTGTTGAGGCTACACACTCAAGTGTGCTAGCCTATGTTACATATTTATTGTATTTTCCTGCTGTTTGTTGAAAAAAAAGAAAAAAAAAACAAAAAAAATTATCCTTGTTTCCCGCCTTTCTTGACCTAGAGTAGTTCAAATACAGGCTTTGCTGTATTCTGGACTTTTGGAAAGTTCCTGTGTTGCCCATTTCCTTTCTTGGATAAAGGGAGGCTTCTTTGTTCACCAGTGGCAGTGGTGAGCTTAGAGCAGCCTATTTATCCCTGGAGGAGTGTTCCCAGCACAAAAATCTGGTAGTCTATTGGCCGTTTTGGGCCAATTTCTAGCTCTTTCAAGTCCTCTTGTATAAAAGCTGTTTTAGACCTTTCTCGGCTCCACAAAGTCTGCTTTTCACTTTTTCCCTTAGAACTGGTCTAGTTCTCCTAATAAACACCCTATTCCTACTCTAAAGCCTGGCACTTGCTCACTAAAGCAATTATATAAGTCAGCACTAAAGAATTAAAAGCACTACACCTCACAAACTCCCCTTGAGTACCTTGTTCCCCACTGGCCCTTTTTTCAATTATAAAGGAATTCCCAATACTATTCTAGCATGTCCAAAGGTCAGTTGTCAATCTCCTCTCAGGTCCAGCTGGTGAATCTGGGAATCTTGAGACAATGTTACAACTGCCTCATGTACACAGACAACCCTCTCCTCCTCCCAACAAATTCCAGCACATGCGAGAGTTGCAACCATATAGCCAAACTGGAGGCTAAGCTCTCTCAACTCAGTACTGGCGTAACCAGTCAGGAGGAGAAGGAAACCACACTCACTACAATTCCAGTCTCACATAGACCTACCACGACAGCAAACCAAACACATAAACACACAAAAACATACTCGGAGGCTCTAAATAAAAATCTGCCTAAGCAGCAGAGACCTCCAAAACAGCCACCCAAGCAACCGCTACCCCAAAACAAAACACGTACAACACAGAGCTCACAAAGCCAGTGTGCCGAACAGTCACAGCCCTTAAGGCTAAACAACACACCTGATTCACTTGTAATAGGTGACTCTATCATCAGGCACACTGATGTCCCGCTCACCAGGCTGAACAAGGAGAAGGTCACGGTGAGCTGCCTGTCAGGCGCTAGGATCCGCCACATAACACAAGCACTCCGGTCACTCCAAGGCAAGTACAAATATGACTCAGTCATTGTCCATGCTGGTGTGAATGACATGAGACGTACCTCCCTGGACTACATGAAAAGAGACATAGAGGAGCTCTCTGAGCATGTAGCCCAGGCCGGTATGACCCTGACCTTGAGTAGCATCTTACCCTCACCAAGAATGATGCCACAATATGAAGACAAGATGATCAATTTCAACAATTGGCTTAAGTATTGGTGTCATTCAAAGGGGATCCAATGCCCGTCAGCCTGGGATGACATGCTCGACAAGCCATGATGCTTTGCTAGGGACGGCTTGCACCTATCACCCCTGGGCTTTCGGATATTGGCAAAGGCTCTTGCCACCCCCATAGTGCCTTTTTAGGCAAGGCTCAAAAGACAAACCCACCTCCATAGGTATCACAAGGGATAAGAAACTAAGAGTAATGCTACTCAACGCCAGAAGTCTAAACCTCAAGATGCATGCACTCAAAACTCTCCTTAGCATGGAGAAGATCGATATCTGTGCAGTAACAGAAACCTGGTTCAAGGCTCCAGAGAGCACCCCAGCACTACCAGGTTATACCTCATACCATGCTTTTCAGCCCCAAAACTTGGACCGAACCACAAAAGGAGGTGGAGTATCAATATTTGTCAAAGATACCCACACCTCCAGGTTGGTGGCACAGCACAAAGCATCAGAGACTATCCATGTGCAACTAACAGTGGGTAAAACTGCCTTCCAGTTTATAGCCTGCTACAGACCACCCTCCCAAACCCAGGAACCCCACTCGGCCTTCCTGAGAAGACTGGAAAAGATGAAGGTCTCTCCAAACACCATTATATTGGGAGACTTCAACTACCCAAACATAGACTAGGAGCATTACTCTAGCTCCAACACCCTAGCCCAAAGGTTCCTAGAATTTATAAACTCAAATGCTATGGAACAGCTTGTTACCACTCCCACAAGAGGGGAAAACATACTGTACCTGATCATCACCAACATGGGGACTCTATGCTCCAGACCAGAAGTGTATCCCTCACTGGTAAGATCAGACAATAAACTAATCTCACTGGATATTCACATCCCGACCCCAGCCCGTGTTCAGAAAACCACAGTGAAAAACTTCTCTAAAGCAAATTTCACACTCCTCAAAACCAAGGTGGAATCCTTCAAAGCCCCCGGGCCTATGGAAAATATGGCCCAGACCGCAGAATCCTTTATAAATGCATTCTATGAACACCTTCAGGAATGCATGGATCATGCAATCCCAAATAAAACCAAGACCCATTCCTCCAAAGGCAGGCATCCTGTCTGGTGGACCCCAGCCATAAACAAACTATACAGTAGAAGGAAGAAGCTACTACATGACAGAGCAAAATCCCAAAAAGGGAAGGCATCTCTAATCAGTATTAGCAAAAAACTACGGGCACTCATAAAATCGTCTAAGGCCAGCTTCGAGAGAAAAATTGCACAGGACACTAAGGATAATCACAAGGCTTTCTTTAGTTATGTTAGGAACCTGGGTGGGAATTCCCAGATATGCTCAGAATTAGTCCAAAATGACAAAAAATACACCGAACCCACAGACATTACCAACATCCTAGCTGACAGGTTCAGCGCAAACTTCCCCCCCTCCCCACCAAAAGGGCAAATATCTATCCCAGCAGAGTGCTGCCCCCATGACATCTCAGATGCTCAGGTAAGAGCCACCCTCTCCAAAGCAAAAAACACAGCATCAATGGGACCAGGCAGTGTCCCGGGCTGCGTCCTACATGAACTCCAAGAAGAGCTAAACCCAAACATAAAACTACTGTTCAATCTCAGCCTTACTACAGGATATGTACCCAAAGAGTGGCGTACAGCAACGGTGGTCTCTCTCCACAAAGGTGGTGCCTCAATGGATCCTGGAAACTATCGCCCCATAAGCCTGACTAGCTTGGTCTGCAAAGCTATGGAAAGGATCATCATGGACCTCATAAATAAAGATATTGGGGACCTACAGACACTGGATCCTACCCAGTTTGGCTTTGTTAAGGGCAGATCCTGCCTCTTAAACCTGGTCGATTTCTTTGAAACAGTCACCAAGGCCACTGACGAGGGGAAGGTGGTCCACACAGCCTACCTGGACCTCGAAAAAGCCTTCGATACAATACCCCACTTGGGCATTATAGATAAGCTCACCAACTTAAATATAAACCCCTATGTCACTAGATGGGTTGCAAACTGGCTCAAGGACAAAACCCACATGGTTAGAATTGCTGGAGTCATGTCAGACTCCAAACCAGTTACAAGTGGCATCCCACAAGGCTCAGTCCTGGGACCTCTCTTGTTCGGTATATATTTCTCAGAGGTACAGGCCAACATGGAAGGACTGTGGCTGACCAAGTTCGCAGATGACTGCAAACTGGGTGCCATAATCGACTCTCCAGCCGACACAAGCATCCTACAAAAGGGCCTCATAGAAACAGCCAACTGGTGCCAGAGCCATGGCCTCAAGTTAAACGCCAAAAAAGTGTATAGTCATCCCCTTTGGCAAAAACAAAGTGCCCACAAATTACCACATAGGTGGTACTCCATTAAGTATGGAAGAAGTAATTAGGGACCTGGGGACCCAAGTTGATAGCAATCTCTCATTTGACAACCGCGTGGCCAAAGTGGTTAGAAAAACATTTTATATAGCCCACCTAATCATGAAGGGATTCACATCTAGATCAGGGGAGGTCATTGTGCCTCTTTACTCATCCCTCATCAGGCCCATAATTGAGTACAATGCCCCTTTTGGGATGTACCTTACCAGACACCTGCAGCAACTGGAAAGACCCCAAAAGTACCTCACCAAGAGAATCAAAGGGCTCAAACAGATGCCATATGCTGCCCGGTTAAAGAAACTCCAACTCTACTCAGTGGCATACCGCCTGCTCAGAGGCGATCTGTGCCTGAATATAAAGTCATGTCCAACCTGGAAATAATGGACATGCTGCACCTCAGAAAATCCAAATCCCATTGAGCTACGCGCTTGAGAGACTTGAACCTCAGCACTGAAATAAATAGGACATGCTGGAGGGACAGATTCATAACCCAGAGGCTCCCTTCACTCTGGAATAAAATCCCAGTCCAGGTTAGGCAGAGTCCCTCATTGACTCTCTTCAAGAGGAATTTTGATGAGTGGATGGGAGATCGTAAGTTTACCCCGGGTATCACTTCTGTGTCACTGTTAGCCAAACACACTCTGGCTAGGCTTATAAATGCCCTAGGGCAGATAGCCTGGTATGAACCTATGAATCTATTACTGGAAATTGGGAGGGGTGAAATTGGAAAGGCTATACAATGCAAGACCTTGGGGTAGTAAGGGTAGAGCACTGCTGCAATAGAATGAAAGGAAGCCTCAGCTGAATCCTTCAGTCTATAAGAGAAAGGATATTAGGGGGAATGGATGCATTGCTGCAGTTATGGAGAAATGTTTCCTGTGACTGGTAGGTGGAGAGAACATGGATGCAGGCTTGTCAGAGGTGCAGGGAACTCAGAAGCACTGGCCCTTTTTCTGATAGACATTTGCTGTTGTTAAATATGTTGCATCAAATGCCAATGAGGCTTATTTTATTTTTTTTTGGGGGGGGCACGGATTAGTAAAGAAGTAGAATGTGGTGGCATTGTCAGGAAGTGTGTATCACATGTAAAAGGCTAGCTGAAATGTGGGTGGAAGTATATATTGGAAATGCTTTACAGAAGGCAGGTAGTTTTTCATGAAAACCTGTAAATGAATGCCAGATTTGTGAAGTAACATCATTGAAAGCACTTTCAGCAACAGAGGGGGTTTCCCATTTCTCCAGTGCTGTACGACTTCAGAGTAGGTATATTTACATTTGGTGGTATGGAGGTGAAGGGGGTTTGTCTTTCCCCAAAAAAGTACTCTGCAGTTCCTTGGAAGTACTTTCAAGCAGATTTTTTTGAATGGGTGACATTCTTGGTTTTTGCTGTTGATCAAATGTTTTTAATTTAGGTTGTGGTTTGAGATGTGAAGGTGTGGAGAATTAGCAGTTGGCAATAGTATTACTGGTGGTAGGGTGGATAAAAAAAGTTTATTGCAAGACAGCAGAAAACCTCTGTTCCTATAGTTAATGTAAAAAAAAAGTTGTAAGATGGAACTAAGACTTCAAAGGTGATGTAGTAGATAGGTAAGGGAGTAAGTGCATGATGGAAAGACCGGAAGGAATGGTTAAGGAGGTCAATATGCTCCAGTCATTCTGAGTGAGGAGATGGTAAATCAATTTGTTTAGTCTAGTTTATTTACATTTTGTTTTTATCTATACTTTGATGACACAACCTGGGTGCAATGCAAAGAATTACAGAGAAAAAAATGACAACATTCGGTTACAATTGGCAAAAACTTAACAAAATTTGTTATATAAATAGTACCAACTAGAACAACAAACTACTGGCACAATTATAGACATTTGGCAGATGAGGTCATAATCATAGTTTTACAAACAGCCTAAGAACTAGTATAAGTCCCTGTGGACTTGTAAGGGGTTAGATATATCTAAGTTTAGGGAGGGTGTCTACCACTTTACTCCCCACTCACCCCCAACCAAACATAACCCCTGTAACTATAAATGGAGAGCATGTCATGACTGCACCCACTAATGCCAAGAACACAGGGGGGCTTTGATAATATCCTAGAATGCCATCTGAATAGTTTAAAATATGACTTATCAGGGCCACTGGAGTTAACATTTAACTATAGTCTCAAAACACGGTTTGTGCCACATTAATGGAGGGCTGCAATGGTCATCCATTTTCATAAGGGTTGACCATCAACAAATTCTGGAAACTACAAGCCCATTAGACTGATTAGTCTTATATGTAAAGCCATGGAAGGAATGATTATGGAAATGATCAACAAAGACATAGGAAATCTTTAGACGCTGGATTCATCCAGTTTGTTTTTGTTAAAGGAAAGTCATGCCTAGTGGACCTGGTGGACTTCTTTGAGAAGGCCACCAAGGCAATGGGTGAGGATAAAATAGTGCATACTGCCTACTTTGAGCTGGCTAAGGCATTTGATACAATACCCCATTCAGGCATCGTTAACAAACTTATGGAATTAGGTATAAACCCCTATATAACATGCTGGCTAGACAAATGGCTCACAGATAGAGCACAGGAAGTTAGGATTGGCGAGATCACCTCCAGAAAGAAGCAGATCACAAGTGGAGTCCCTTGGGGCTCTGTTCTGGGTCCAGTCCTCTTTGACATTTACTTCTTGGAAGCCAAGATCAATGTCAAAGGCTTCTGGCTGACCAAGTTCACAGATGATTGCAAACTGGGAGTAGTCATAAAATCTCCCCAGGATGCAAACAACTTACAAAAGGGTCTAGCACAGATGAATGACTGGTGCCAAAGGTACAGCTTAAAATTCAGTGGTATGAAATGCATTATAGTACCTTGTGGGAAAATGACCACCCCAGGAAATTACATCATTGATAAACCAACCCTAAGAGTTGACCCACTTGTTAGGGATCTGAGATCACATGTAGAAAGTAACCTGGCCTTCGACCAACATGTGACCAAAGTAATAAGGGAAGCCTTCTATGCTGCTCAACTTATAAGTAAGGGCATGGCATCTAGGTTCAGAGAAGTCATCATACCACTGTATTCAGCACTGATTAGACTCATCATTGAGCATAATGCCCCCTTCAGTATGGACCTGACCAGACACATGCAACAACTGGTTCCTTATAAAAAGAATGCCGGGCATAAACATAACATTGTGTGTAAATCACCTCAAAGCCCTATCTGTATACCTAGTCTCCTACAGACTACTGAGAGACAATCTATGTCTGGCATACAAGGCATCCATGGACCCCACTCTGATGAGTCATTTGTACATCTGCAAAACAAACAGGATCAGAAATACTAGCTCTAAAGACCAAAACTTTGCTTGCAACATAAAAAAGACAGTTTGGAGAGACAGATATGTATCTCAGAGAATTCCCATTCTTCAGAATGAGCTCTCCATCCATGTGAAAAAATGTCTGCCTGAAACCCCATTTAATTATAGCTTGGACCACTGGATAGGAAATGAAAAATTCACCCCTGGTTTGATGCCTGTGCCTCTGAAGGACAGAGACATTCAGTAAATCATAGCATAACCAACAAGCACTTAATATATAAACATTTGAAACAAATAACTTGTGGGACACATTTGGGTTGCATGGCTAGTCTTATAAAGGCTCTAGTGGTCATAAGCCTGCTACACACCTATGAACCAATGAAAATAAGAAACAAGACAAGAGTCAACATTAGCCACACCAAAAAGCTGAACACCTCAGTCTGCCTTCAGCCCCTTTAACCCATGTCACGGTGCAGGTGCTGAATGATATCCTGCAGTCTGTGCGGCACCATCTGTTCCCTGTCCCTGTAGTCCATGTCACTGTGCAGGTGCCAGATGTCATCCTGCAGACCATGTGGCAACATTTGCTGGCTGTTCCTAGTGATCCATGTCACTTTGTAGGTGCTGACTGATATCCTGCAGTCTGAGCTGCACCATCTCGTTTCTGCTCCTATACTCCATGTCACTGTGCAGGTTCTAGATGTCATTCTACAGACCATGTAGCACCATCTGCTCCCTGTCCCTGCAGTCCATGTCACTGTACAGATGCTGAATGACATCCTGCAGTCCATGCAGCACCATCTCATTTCTGCTCCTATATTCCATGTCACTGCACAGGTGCTGGATGTCATCCAGCAGAACATGCAGTGCCATCTGCTTCCTGTTCATATACTCCATGTCACAGTGATGTTGCTGTAAGTCATTATGCAGGCTATGTAAAAACCATACAACATATTTACCACCACCACTATACCAAGTGCTGTGAGAAGCAGCTGTATTTGCCTGGATCACTGACTGCACATCCACTGATTTTTGCCAAATTTTGCATCCAGGTCAGGAACAGACCTGGAGTTATGGTGGTGCCACAAACCCACCGTGCTTCTCCCCATGGGGTATAATTGTACATCAGAGGCAGTGCAGCTCACACATGCTTTATTGGATGAAGTCTCATATATATAGTCTGGAGGGGATTCACAATTAGGGGGTAATCACTAAACACAAGTATGACTGGGGTTTTAATTTGTTAAGCCACAGATTTCTTGGACATGAGAGATGTGTGTGAGGCCTCCCATGTTTGTGCTGCTCACAGTCTGACAACAGTCATTTTACCATGTACATTTTGCCGTCATTGTCACCCACAGGTGACTTGCTGACATCATGCTTGTTCTGTGCATTTGTGCTGGACCTACTGACTGTACAACCTGTGAAATCATAAACACAAGATACCCATGGAAGCAATGACCAATTACATACTTTGTTGTGTAGGGTGTTACCATTGTAGGATGGAGGTGTCTTGAGAATAAGTGTGCAAAAACTACTTGGTGATTAAGTCCTGCTACACATGCGGTGCATGGTACAATATGGATATGTAATGGCTATTGCTAAGCTGGTACACTCCTTACAGATACTGATGTGGTTGTTGCCAACCCGTTAACAGCATCCAAGCCACTATCTGGTATGAGGATCTGCTCCTCCTCCACAAACATGGAAACTAGGAACTCGTCCACCTCTGTGAACCACCTCTGTGGTGGTGGTCCAGCTCCTGTGGTCAAAATGTCCTTAATTTCCTGTGTTTTGTTCATAGAATGCAATATCATATTGAGTACCTTATGTCACACGTTGCAGACACCTATTGTGACTGCCTATAGCACTGATGCTTTACATCCTGCCATACCTGTTGTTTATCTATACTCTCTTTACAAAAGGATGTGCATGACACATGTGCAGGCCTGCAAAAGCATCTCATTCCCCTGGGTGGTGATCTTTTCCATCCACTGACTCCCTCTTGGGCCCGTGGTGACATGAGTACACTTGTGGCTTACAAGTTGATCACTGTAAGGTTGCTAAGGCCTATACTTTCTCTCCCATCTTTCAAACCCACTCTAAAAGACTTCTTAGGTAAACCCTGGCTCTGTTTTTCCTCAAAACAGGATATCCTATATCCCTAAATGTGAACAAGTAACCTTTTATTACTTATACCTCCGTACTCGCCGTTCTTCACTTACTTCCTTACTGCTATCTACTTTTCTTCCCTGACTTTCTCTCTAAATATATCATAAGCCTGTTTTTTTCCCCACTTCATATTGTAATTCCTACTTGTATTAGACTAACTTACCTTACATTTCTCTACAAACTGTCTAAAATTTCTCTAAATATTAAATGATTCTCACATACCTTGCATCAATTCTTAACCAATATTTTTATATTATGTCATAATTTGTTATAATTATTTAAACTGCAAATGTTTTTGATTTATTTTTGATGATTGCAAAATTATTGTTCTTAAAATGTTTTATAATGATTTGGAGCTTTTCTCCCCAAGGCTCTGCTGATAATAGGATTCTACCCATTTCCCTTTCCCGGTAATCAAATGTCATGAAATAAATAAATACATGTATGTGCATGGCCTTTCTGTGAATGTTCTGCATATATGCATGTTTGGTCCCCCTCTACCCCATTTGTCAGTCAGTTACCTGTTTCTGCTAATGCTGTGGCCATCCTCTTCTTTCCTATATACAATGCAGCAAAAGAGAATGTTCTCACATCACCCCTTCATGGATCAATGTATCAGCTCCGTGTAGTGCTTTGCATATCCTATTACCACCCCTTAGAATCCATTTCCATGCCTCAACCTATGGACAGGGAGCTTCATGGCCTCTGTAACATGTACTTCTTTAGGTGTAGAAGCTTTCTGAGTGCCCCGCCCACAACTTGACAATGTAGTGACATGCCAATGTGCTGTATTGCCACACCCACATACACCACTTCCTGTATGCTCTTGCTGCTGTCATTCACCATGGGTGCTGAATACAGGTCAGGGATAAAAGTGTCTTGTCTTCCTTCCTGACACCTATTTCAAAAGCCAAAGTTGTTTCTGTAAAGTCCTGAGTTCACATTAGCTTATTTTGCAAAATGACACAGATGTTTTTTATCATGTTAACAAATGCCTCTTAATATGTTGGTTATGCAAATGAGGACATTTGTCATACCTGCCATTGAATTGCTGCCATAATACAATTCACTTCCTGCAATGATTGCCACTACCATGCTCATTCTGCTGCTAACGTCACATATGCCAAAGTACTTATGCAGAGAACCTGTGTTGTTGTCATACTCTGAAAGACATTTCATAGCACCCAACTGCAGCTTTCTGATCCACATCATGTGACATGAGACTGTGCATCCCTTGCACACAGTGCTACTATTTTGTTCCCTGAATTAACTAGTATGAGTGAACATGACTTCCTCAGGTACTGAAAAAAGCAGGGATTCTGCCTGGTGCCCAAGTGAGAACACATATTTTCTTGTTCTTCTTCCATAAGAACTTTGGGGAGTGCCTGCTGGGCCACTATGGTGGTCCATTGTATAAAGTTTATGCTTGGTTCAAGCTTGCCAGGGCAGTGAGTGATAACATGGCACCAGCTACTCTGAGGAGCAATGCAGGCATTGATACAATGTCCTGTGATGATGACACCCTGACATGCGTCAAGAGTGGGAGGCACAGGTTAGGAGACAGAGATAGCTTTACTGTAAGTCTTTGCCCCCCCCTTTTCTGTTACTGTATGCCTTGGGTTATCTTGCTTTATTTTGCAACAGCTGATACCAACATGAAGTGATGTCTCAAGAAGAAAGAGTACCTCTGCCAGCAGCAAGGTGCATATGCCAATTGTACAACTGCACTATACAGCATCACTCTGTATGTGTAACATATGCCATGTGCACTACTGTACTGTACAGCATCAGTCTGTATGTTTAACATATGTCATGTGCACTACTGCACTATATAGCATCAGTCTGTATGTGTAACATATGCCATGTTCACTACTACACTGTACAGCATCAATCTGTATGTGTGGCATATGCCATATACACTACTGCCCTGTACAGAGTCAGTCTGTATGTGTAACATATGCCAATGGGTGCTTCTGCACTGTACAGCATCAGTCTGTATATGTAACATATGCCATGTTCACTACTGCACCGTACAGTGTCAGTCTGTATGTGTAACATATGCCATGTGCACCACTGTATTGTACAGCGCCAGTCTGTATGTGTATCATATGCCATGTGCACTACTGTACTGTACAGCATCAGTCTGTATGTGTAACATATGCCATATGCACCACTACATTGTACAGCGTCAGTCTGTATGTATAACATATGTCATGTGCATTATGGCATTGTACAGTATCAGTCTGTATGTGTAACACAGGAGTGTACTAATGTGTTCTCTTTCTTTTTCATCCTTCTGCAGGTCCAGCTATGGTTATAGAAAAGCTGAGTGGTGGTTACATTGACTGTGCCAACTGATGCTTCTGACATGCAATGACCAATGGTTACCTGGTCCACACATCTCAGCAGGTGGAAAGAGGTCACCCTAGTGAAGGTGAAACAGAGGGCACACTGCTGGCTTCATTGTGACTTCTCAGGATGTAAGGAGTAGATCCTCTTCTGGTAGTAGCATAGAAGTGTCTCCTGTGCTCTTCCTTTAGAAGCATTGGACGCTGGTGTCATCCAAGGTGTGCTAACAGTCGAATGCCTATCTTGAAATTGTTCAGCACCTCCTAGCATGGCTGTTCAAATCATATGACTGTCAAATCCCAGATACTGGGCTACCAGAAGTGGGCCCATGCATGACATCACCTAAATAGATGACTAAAGTCCAAGTTGGTTGGTCTCTGGACTGATCTGGCAACCATCTTATACACTGCCCTATTCCCTGTCCATTTACTTCTCTGTTTTATGTGTCATGCCTCATACCTGTTTGTTGTCCAGCCTCCCCATTGCCAGGTGTCTACCCTCTGTCTGTGTCCATCTACTGCTGTTTTCAGCTTTTATGTCAGTACTACCCTTATCTGTATGTGTTTGTGTTTTATGTTTATTTATCTGTCCCTGATACTTTTCCTTCTTTTGTTTTCTTTTCCACAATCATTACCTTACATACATACATATATATATATATATATATATATATATATATATATATATATATATATATATATATATATATATATACACATATATGCATATATACATACATACATAGTGGTGTCCCACAAGGCTCAGTCCTGGGACCTCTCTTGTTTGGTATATATTTCTCGGAGGTACAGGCCAACACGGAAGGACTGTGGCTGACCAAGTTCGCAGATGACTGCAAACTGGGTGCCATAATCGACTCTCCAGCCGACACAAAGGGCCTCATAGAAACAGCTAACTGGTGCCAGAGCCATGGCCTCAAGCTAAATGACAAAAAGTGTATAGTCATCCCCTTTGGCAAAAACAAAGTGCCCACAAATTACCACATAGGTGGTAATCCATTAAGTACAGAAGAAGTAATTAGGGACCTGGGGATCCAAGTTGATAGCAATCTCTCATTTGACAACCACGTGGCCAAAGTGGTTAGAAAAACATTTTATATAGCCCACCTAATCATGAAGGGATTCACATCTAGATCAGGGGAGGTCATCGTGCCTCTTTACTCATCCCTCATCAGGCCCATAATTGAGTACAATGCCCCTTTTGGGATGTACCTTACCAGACACCTGCAGCAACTGGAAAGACCCCAAAAGTACCTCACCAAGAGGATCAAAGGGCTTAAACAGATGCCATATGCTGCCCGGTTAAAGAAACTCCAGCTCTACTCAGTGGCATACCCCCTGTTCAGAGGCGATCTGTGCCTGACGTATAAAGCCATGTCCAACCCGGAATTAATGGACATGCTGCACCTCAGAAAATCCAAATCCCATCGAGCTACGTGCTTGAGAGACTTGAACCTCAGCACTGAAATAAATAGGATATGCTGGAGGGACAGATTCATAACCCAGAGGCTCCCTTCACTCTGGAATAAAATCCCAGTCCAGGTTAGGCAGAGTCCCTCATATTGACTCTCTTCAAGAGGAATCTTGATGAGTGGATGGGAGATCATAGGTTTACCCCGGGTATCACTTCTGTGTCACTGTTAGACAGAGGCACAGTATACTAACCTCGAAAAAGAGCATAGCAAAATAAATTTAAAATGGGTGGCGAAAGCCAAACACATTCTGGCTAGGCTTATAAATGCCCTAGGGCAGATAGCCTAGTATGAACCTATGAACCTATAGATACATATATACATACAGATATTTCAAGCATGGACATTAATGCCCTTCCAGCCTGCCAATATACCAAAACACTTGCTCCCATAATAAGGGTGAAGGCTGCTCTTAAAATATCTAAACTAGTATTTGCTTTAATGTAACTGTTCCATGCATGAGCTGCTCTCTCAGAGAACCAATTAGTACACTTCTCATCATCATCATCCCCTTTTTCCCATTTATATGGGGTTGGGGTATCGTATTAACTGTCGCAAACTCTCTCGATTCAGTGCTACTCTCCTGCCTTCTTCAACACTCATGCCTGACTGTCACAGATCTTCTTTCATACAATCTATCCACCTCTTTGCTGGATGCCCTCGCTTCCTCTTACCTTCTTCCTGTCTTTCCCAAATCTCCCTCACCAGATTGTCTTCTGCTTTTCTACACATGTGCCCATACCATCATAATCTGTTTTCTTTGATCTTTTCTGCAATTGGAGCTACTTTGGCTTCTGCTCTTATGTCCTCATTTCTTTGCCTGTCCCGCAGTGTGCATCCTACCACCTTTCTCAGGCACTTCATTTCCATCACCTCTAGCTTCTTCAATTGTTCTGCCTTTATTGCCCAGGTTTCTGTACCATACAGTAGTACAGGTCGCACCACTGTCTTGTACACCTTACTTTTTAGCTTCTTTGACATTCTTCTGTCATATACTACACCTGATACTGTATGCCAGTTGGCTGCAGCCCCTCTGATTCTAGCTTTGACCTCTTCATTCAGACTACCCTTCTCCTCAACCACCCCTCCCAGATACTTGAAGCTGTTTACCTGTTCCACTATCTTCCCATCTATCTCTATTCTCAGCTTCTTCTGATTTCCCCAATCTGCTGCCATTACCACTGTCTTATCTGTGCTTAGTTTCATCCCATGAGCCTTCAGATTTGATTCCATTCTCCTATCCTTTACTAAAGTTCTAGATCAGAGTCTGCCTGTACTGCCACATCGTCTGCATACAGCAGCTTTGTTGATCTGTCCCCTCTGACCTGTTTGCTAATGTAGTCCATTACCAGTATGAACAGCAGTGGGCTCAGAGCTGAACCCTGGTGTACACCCAGTCCCACTGGGAACCCCTCAGTGAGACCAAACACTGTTCGTACTTGAGTCACTGGGTCCTTGTACATAGCCTGTACTAATTCTACCAATGTTTCTGGGACTTCAAACCACCGCAGTACTGCCCAGATCAGCTTTCTTGGGACTTTGTCATATGCTTTCTCCAAGTCTAGGAAAGCCCAGTTTGACTCTTAGTACACTTCTCCTTCCTATAGAATCTTGTCCATCAACCCTTCATCTTAATATATTTCATATGTGAGTCTTCCCACAAAACATGCCATTCTTCCACCCCAGCTGACACCCCTTATGATTACTCTTGTGTCTTTATTTTATTTTGAATAAACATTTTTCAGTACTCAGCCATGTCAGTGTGGTATTTGTTATTATTTTTTGGTTTATGTATCTTTTTTTACCGCACCTCATCCTGTTCCTGTTTTTATCCGATCTTTGCTTTATACCTCACCCCACATCAGTTTGCTATCTTTCCTTTCTTTCCCTTTTCTCTCTATTTGTACTATAAACTGGGTTGTTACTTTGTTGTGCTGGCCTTCCTTAAGCTGTCAGCCATTGGCCATGTTGCAGCAATGTGATATTTTGTTGCACATGTGAAAGTGTATAATCTCAGGTACACTTGCATACCATCCCTATGGTGTCTGACATTATGTTCATGTGCTCCTTCCTAACATGATTCTTCCTTTTATTCTGGAAATTGCTACTTTTCTTCTTAACACTTCAGTCATTTTCTCTGTCTACCAGTGTTATGCAACTATGATATGTATTCATGCAACTACTGCCACATTATAGTATTGGCTGCTTCTGTTTAGTACTGCTCAGGTGCGCAGTGCTTGTTTATGAATATCAGCCTATATCAATCATTTGGTTTATAATTTATGCCTTTATATCACTTCCTATCACCTGGCCTAGCAACACTCCAGCCATGGGCACTTTCCTCAATAATTATTCATTTTTCATTTCTGTATAGTGTTATATTTATTTAGCAAGAGGTCTCCGATTCTATTCTCAGCCGGAATGCCTAGTGTGCAGAGTCTATATGTCCTTCCTGCATTCATCTGGGTTTCTTCTGGGTACTCTGGTTTCCTCCCATGCTTTGAAAACATGCGTCTGGAGCATTTCTCCCTGGGCCTTCGCTGAATATTGGTTTCGTTCCAAGTAGGACTTTCCCGTAAAAAAAAAAAAAGTTAAATAAATAAAAATAAATTGCATTTACATTGGCTTATGCATCTGGTGCCATATACCACATCACTGTATGTCCTTTGCATGCAAGAAACTGACCTAGATTTTAATCACAACTGATACCAGCACTATTAACCATAACAGTGTGTAAATTAATAAACAAGCAAAGAATCACAATAATTCTTTCATCACCCCAATAGATAAATTATCACAATTTAGCACACATTTGTAAAGATAATTTTTATGTACCATCCTTCCTCAGCTTTCATTGCAAAGTTATCCCAGGGGCCAACCAAACCAGTGTGAAGGTGGTGGCTGCCCTGGTTGCAAGTTCTTTGGCAGCTCAGTAGACAGTTGCCAATGAGGCATGACTGCAGTGCCAGTATTTATTTAAGGAGTCGTTAGCCATACTATGGCTTCTTAAATGAATGATGTTTGCAGCTTGTTCTGTTAGTAAATGGTAGTAATGAGGTTATGCTGCTGCAAATCGGTTTCCGCATCTAGCCCAGTCTACCTTTGTTGACTCGATTTCAGATACTCTCAGCTACGCTGGGCAGCAGCATGCTGAACAATCTTTCTGTATGCGGGGTTCCATACGGAGTTTAATTTTTCTATTCAATTAGTCTTCATCTCCATCTGAAGTTATAAAGAGAACATTGATACTTAACTATATTTACTTTTTTTCTTTTTTTACTTGAGCAAGTAAGCCCACTAGACAACAAATGTCTCTTTCTAGGACCACTGTCTGGATAAGTAGCTTTCTCAGAATAGGAAAATGTACGGAGAAGGAACCAGACCCTGTTACCTTCAGCTACAATCAACAGTGTATAACCTTATGTCGTTGTGCTAACTGCTGGTAATTTGTCTTTGTTTTAATTGATCTATGTATGTTAACAAGGGACGGGCATCTTGCTAGTTGTAGTCAAATGTTTGTTATTACTTAATGTTTTATATTAGCTAATATTGCAGCAATGTTTTTTACAAAGCTAATGAATGTTACTGCAGTAATTGAACTTGTTCTCTCTCTTATCATAGTTAAGGATTTTATGAGTGACTGTTTATATTGGAGTAGAGGATTGTGCTGACATTTAGTGGCCACATATGCTATTACATGTAAATATTTTTTCAGTTAGTAGTCTGTACCTCCTAGTTGGTTTGGTTGTAGGATCATAGGAGATTAGTAGGCTATTGACCAAGAGGTCATTTTAAGCCTAGCAGTGTCATCCCAATGTAATACCATGGAAATGCTAGTCAATACCCAAGACTGTATTTAGTGATGACTGCCCATGTCCAGAAGGGCTGTGGGCTGTATCCCAAGTAAGAATTAAGATGCCCCATTCACTCGTTCAGGATCCTCTCGAACAATGTCATAGAGGTGCTGTGTTTCACATGAACTGGTAGGCTGTTCCAAAGACGTGGCAGTTGCTGAAAGATAAATCTGTCCCTCCAGCATGTCATATTTAAGTCAACAAAATGTTACAGGTCCCTGGAATGAGTAGCCCTAGTCCCATTTGATTTACAGATATGCAACAAGTTCATTAAGTTTGGGTCTTGGATTGCTCTGTAGGCCAGATATAAGTCTCCCCTAAGAAGTCTATACGATACAGAATATAGTGACAGGGATATTATTCAGTCTGTGTAAGGTGCATGCTAGAGTCTCTTGATCTTTTTTGATAGAAATTACTGAGGTCTTTCTAATTGCTGTAGGTGCTTAGTATGGTACATGCCAAATGGGGCATTATATTCAATTATGGGCCAGATAAGTGCTGAGTATTGGGGGGGGGGGGTTATAACTTCTTTTGCTCTCAAGGTGATGCCTTTACTAAGCAAGTGGGCTACGTTGAAAACTTTCCTTACTACAGTAGACACATGGTGTTCAAAGTTAATGTCGCAGTCAACTTGTGATCCCAGGTCCCTTACCACTTCATGGGTACTAGGGGTATTGTTGTTGATTTGATAGTGTGAGGGGACATTGTTTGTGCTGAAGGGAATAATGATGCATTTCTTTGCATTCAGTTTAAGACCGTGACTAATACACCAGTCATTGGTCTGCAGAGACCCTCCTGGAGTATACTGACCTCATTTGGGGATTCAATGATTGCATGTAATTTGCAGTTGTCTGCAAATCTGGTCAGCTACAACCCTTTAGTTTTGACCTGAACTTCTGAGATGTATATACCAAACAGTAGTGGGCTTAGCATGACCCCGTGGTACCCCACTGGTAACAGGTCTGCTTGTTGATGTGGAGTCATCCACTTTGATAGTGTGTGTCTGGTTTGTGAGTCAGCTGGCAACCCATCTTACAACAAAGGGGTTTACATTCAGTTTGCTGAGTTAATTGGTAATGTCTGAATGTGGGATTGTGTCAAAAGCCTTTGCCAGGTCAAGGTATGCTGTGTGCACAGATGTGCCCTCATCAATGGCCTTGGTCACATTTTCAAAGAAATCTGCCAGATTTAACAGGCAGAATCTACCCTTCACAAAGTCAAATTGGGTAGGATCCAGGGTGTGGAGGTCACCTATGTCTTTATTTATGAGGTCCATAATGATACGTTCCATGGCCTTACAGATGAGGCTAGTTAGGCTTATGAGTCTGTTGCTAGGCCACCTTTGTGGAGAGGAGTAACTGTTGCTGTTCTCCATTCTGCAGGAACAAAGCTTGTGGTTAGGTTATGATTGAAAAGGATACTTAGCAATAATGCTAGTTCATGTTTTAGCTTGTTTGTAAGACAGCCTGGGATGTCATCAGGTCCCATAGAGGCTCTGTTTTTTATCTTTGTCAAGGCTTTGAGGACCTGTTCTTAGATATGTAAGGGAGGGTGGTTGGGGGAAGTTAGGAGGGGATAAGGGAGTTAATTTTTTACCATCAGATTTGCTATTTCTGTGGGGTCAGTGTGTATGAGACCACTGGCCCCTAGTTCTGCACAGGCTTAGGTCCTACCCTTTAGGTTATGTACGTAGATATAACAGCCTTATGGTTACCCTTGGCTGTACTTGCTAAGTTGTCTTATTTGCCTGAGTATTAGTGCAAATATTTAATTATAATGCAATAGGTATTTTCTGTTTTTCCACAGCTATGAGTGGCTTTGTTAGATTATGCACTTGTTTCTTGTTTGATCTAAATAAATGTATGCCTTTAAGGTTTCATACCATATTTTACATTTATATACAGCTTGCATGACTGGTATTTTATGTTACAACTGCTGACCCTGGCAGTTATTCTTTGGCCACTAGTATCCTGGTTCCTGCCTCAGGTTAGTACACTATTTCATTTCTGCTTCCAACTCTGAGAGGTTTTTTTAGTCCTCCTCAGTTTTCAAGAGTAAATTGGTTTTGTGTGTATATCTGTACATTGGATGACTGTTCTTTTAATTAATTCTCTACATATGTCACTGATGGGATTCAAGCAGAGCTTCAGTGAGGTTTCATCCAGTCATTACAATTCAGTTTTCAAATATATGAGAATTATCTACTGTCTGGAGATAAAAAACAATATGCCAGACTTTTAGGACTCAGAATAATGTGGCATACATGCAGCAAGAAAATTAAAAAAATCTACTGTTGATAATTTTTGTAAGAGGTGAAAGGGTAGGAACATATCCATTTGTGCTCGTTATCATCATCATCATCAGCTCCCTTTTTCCCATTTTCTACATGGGGGTCAAGGTGTCATGTGAACTGTTATCATCTCTCGATTCAGTGCCACTCTCCTAGCTTCTTTAACAGTCATGCGTCACTATCACAGATCTCGCACACAATCCACCCATCTTTTTTGCTGGACACCCTTGCTTCCTCTTGCCTTATATGTTCATAGATAATTACTAGGGTTGCCCTTGTGGGCCATTTTAAGCCTAGCCCATTTCTCTTTCAAAGGTAAGAATCAAACCCTGTATCTTGTGTCGGTGATGTGAACACCTTAACCATTATCCCAACCCCCACCCACCTTCTTTCCCTATGTCCCACATCTTTACCAGACTGTCGTCTGCTTTTCTGCACATGGCCTGAACCACTGTAATCTGTTCTCTTTGACCTTTTCTGTAAATGGAGCTATTTTGGCTTCTGCTCTGATGTCGTCATTTCTTCATCTTTCACACAGTGTACATCCTGCTACCTACGTCAAGCATTTCATCTCTATCATCTCTAGCTTCCTCAGCTGCTCTGCTTTTACTGCCCAGGTTTCTGTACCATACAGTAGTACTGGTCACACCACTGTTTTGTGTACCTTACTTTTCAGCTTCTTTGGCATTCTTCTGTTATAGAATACCCCTGGCACTTTGTCAGCAGACCTCACCTCTCAACTGTCCAGATTTTCACACAATGTCCAGATTTTGCCTCATATTTTTGGTATATCCCTCCTGAAATTTGATGTTTTCTGGTCAATCACTGAGTACTGGAGTCAATTAATAATGACAGACGTTTGAGTTTCAGATCTCATAATCATCAAAAAATGAATGCTAACATAAAGCCTGTTATTCTAGGAACTTTCTAAGTTTATAAGAGCAATATTTAAAATCTGTCCCTAGTTTTGGGCTTTTGTCCCCCATTATTTTACGCTCTGTACAGATTTCTTGTGGTAAGAAATTGAGAGGTTTGCTACAGACCCTATAATTCTAGCTTTTACCTCCTCATTCAGGTTTCTCCTGTCCTTAACTACCCCTCTGAGATACTTGAAGCTGTTTACCTGTTACACTATTGTCCCTTCTATCTCAGTTCTCAGCTTCTTCTGATTTCCTCCATTTGCTGCCATTGCATTTATATTATCTGTACTCAGTTTCATCCCATGTGCCTTCAGTTTTTAACTCCATTCCCCAATCCTTTGCAGAAGTTCTTGCTCAGTCTCCCTGTAACACCACTTTGTCTGTATACAGCAACTTTGTTTATCTGTCTCCTCCAACCTATTTGGTAATGTAGTCCATTACCAGAATGAACAGCAGTGAGTTTAGAGCTGAACCCTAATGCACATCCACTCATAGGTTCATAGGTTAACAGGAGGTTACTAGGCTAATGGCCCTAGGGCCAGTACAAGCCTAGCCATGTTATACCCATGTTCCCCAATTGACCTTGGTTAGATGGTTGTTATTTGCAGAGCAAGTCTATAATCAGCACTGACTGTCCATGTCCATTAGAGATGGAAGCCCCACCCCTGGGGTGAATTTACAGTCTCTCATACAATTGTCTAGGTTGCACATGCATAGGGTTATTGAGGAGCTCTGCTTCACGTGAATTTAGAGGTAATTCCAGAGGAGCGGCAAACTCTGGGAGATATAGCTGTCTCTCCAGCATGTTCTGTCCATGTCACAGACTAGGTTGAGATCCCTAGAGTGAGTGACTCTTTTCCCAACTGATATGCGGATGTGCAGCATTTTCATTAGGGCAGGGTCAGAGACTGCTCTGTAAGCCAGGCACAAATTGCCTTTCAACAGCCTGTAGGATAAAGAGTACAGTGACAGGGCCTTTAGACTTTAGGTTATGTTTTGGAGACTCTGAATTTTCTTGGTGAGAAACCCCTGTGGTCTCTGCAGCTGCTGCAGGTGTCTGGTGAGGTACATGCAAAAGGGAGTATTGTACTCTGTTAGTGATGAGGGTTGAGTACAGTGAAGTTATAACATCCTTTGTCTTGTATGAGATGCTCTTACTTATGTGATGCACAATGTAGAAGGCTTTTCTTACCACAGTGGACACATGGTGATTGAAGTTTAGATTACTATCAACCTGTGTTCCCAAATCTCATACCAGTGGGTTTGAGCTTTGGGGGTGCTGTCAGTATTGTAATTTTCAGGGGCTTCCTGTTTGACAAAGGGGATAATAACGCACTTTTTTGTGTTTAGTTTTAGTCCATGGCTTTGGCACCTACCTATCATTTGTCTGTGTTAACCCCTTTTAATATGTTAACATCGTTTGGGGACTCAATGATTGCACCCAGTATGCAATCATCATTGAACTTGGTAAACCACAGGCCATCTACTTTTGCCTGGACTTCTGAGAAGTAGATTCCAAGCAGTAGATAGCCCAGGACAGATCCCTGTGCTACACCACTGGTAACTGGTCTAGTAGTAGTAGTAGTAATCCCCAGCTGGGAGAGTTCCTCAATAACACCTAAGTGCGGGATTGTGTCAAAAGCCTTGGCTAAGTCAAGATAGGCAGTATGCACTGTTTTGCCTTCATCCCAGGGCTTTGGTGACATTCATTAAGAAGCCCACCAGGTTCAACAAGCATGATCTGCCCTTAACAAAGCCATATTGGGTTGGGTCAAGAGTCTGAATGTCACCTATTTCATTGTGGATAAGGTCCATGATGATTCTTTCCATGGCTTTGCAGATAAGGCTGGTTATGCTTATGGGTCTATAGTTCCCAGGGTCAGTTGATGGGCCCCCTTTGTGCAAGGGGACTACTGTTGCTGTTCTCCACTCTGCTGGAAGAAAACTAATGCTCAGGCTGAGGTTAAAGAGAGTGCCAAGTGGTTCCACCAGGTCTTGTTTTTGTTTAGTAACCATCCAGGAATGTTGTCTGGTCTCATAGAGACCATGTTTTTTGGCCTTGGAAAGCACAGATATGACCTGCTCTTTGGAGATACTAGGTAGAGGACTGGTGAAAAGTATGCTTTGGAATATGGATAGTGGGAACAGAGAAGAGAAGTTTGTTCCAAATCTGTCAGCTAGCAGCTCGGCAATTTCCTCAGATTCATTATGAGAGTTACCATCCACTATAAGTTCAGCACATAGTTGGGCATTCCTTTTTAGATTTCAGACAAAGCTTAAGATTGCCCTATGATTATCCTTAGCTAGGGATGCTAATTTAGCTTCATAACTAGCTTTAGAGGACTTTACCAGATATTTGATTTGCCTGTTCAAGCTGTAGAGGATATTCTTCTTCTGCTGAGTAAGTTCCCTCTTGTTCTTAGACATCAGTTTCTTCCTTTTGTTATATAAACTGTTTATATTTGAGGTCCACCAGGGTGGCCTGTTTTTTTCAGGAGGACATGGTTTTGATCTGGTTAGGTACAGCTGAGTCTATACAGTTGTTTGGGTGGTTATACAGGGCATTTGTGTACTCCTCAGCATAGAGTCATTGTTGGCTGTATAGCAAGGGGGTTTGAAACTTTTTATACCGTTGCCTAGAAGGCTGGAGTTTGCTTTGGAGAAATGTTTCAGTGTGGGGGGTATCAGGTCTGATCATGACTTCTAATGAGACAGATTTATGGTCTGACCTTACCAGGGAGTAATGCAGTGAACTCCCATGTTGGTGAGTACTAAGTCTAGGACATTTGAGCCCCTTGTGGGGGTGAGACGAGTTATTCCGGGGCATTTGTATGGGCAAAGTCCAGAAACCTCAGGGCAAGCATGTTTGTGTTCATGTATGTCTCCCGTCAATGGAAGGATAGGTGAAATCACCCACAACCAAAGTATTTAGCTATATAGTGAGTGACTCTAGTAAGTCCAGGCAGACGGTGTGCTTCTCTTAATTCACAGTGGGGGACCTGTATCTAGCAATGATGTGGTAGGGTGCTTTACTTATAGTTAGTTGGGCCTGGAATAGTTCAAGAGAGTCATACTGTTTAATTAGTCTTGAAGTGTATTTGACTTTAATGAAGATGAATGCACCTCCACCTTTGGTTCTTTCACACTCATTTTTGGGGTCTGAATATATGGAAGGCATTAAAGCCTTACATGGCGGGGTGCTGTCTGCAGCCTTGAACCATGTCTTAGTGACATGAAACATGAAACTGCACTCATTGCAAGCATGCTTAACCCTGGAAAATGCTGACATCTGTGCAGTCACAGAAACCTGGTTCAAAGCTGCTGAGAGCAACCCAGCCTTACCTAGTTACTCATCCTATCATACATTCAGTCCCCAAACTGTGGGCAGTAAAGCCAAAGGAGGTGGAGTTTCAATATACGTTAAAGATATGCACACCTCCAGGCTGGTCAAAGTGTATGATGCACAGGAGACACTCCAAGTACAGTTAACCATTGACAAGATCCCTATTCAAATCATAGCTAGCTACCGGTTGCCAAATCTGACTCAAGATGCCCATTCCACCTATTTGGACCTGTTCAAATTTATCAGATTCAACCCTTTACCCTGACCCTGGATGACTTTAACTTACCAAACATAGATTGGAAGAACTGCTCATGCCAGAACACAAATGCCCAGAGATTCCTTGATTTTTTCAATGCCAATGCCTTGGAACAGCTAGTCGATATCCCCACAAGAGGTGATAATATCTTGGATTTGGTATTAATTAACATGATTAACCACTGTAGCACCCCTATAGTATCATCCTCCCTGGTAAGATCCGACCATAAAGTGGTCACTTTCGAAGTCACCATCTCCCCCAACCTGCCTCTAGCTAGGATCAGACATAAAAACTTCTCCATAGCCCATTACAGCCTCCTGAGGGGTGGTATAAACAGCTTTACAGCCTCCTCTCCCTCTGTAGGAACTGGCACCAATATCCAAAACTACACCAAAATACTATATGAGCATTTATATAGATGCAAGGAATCAGAAATACCCGACAGGACTAAATCATCCTCCGCAAGGATGTGCAGACCTGTCTGGTGGACATCTGCAATAAATAAACTCTACAACAAAAGGAAAAAAACTGTGTCCAAGACCAACAAGGAGCAGGTTCCCAATTGGAAGCAATGCCTCCTTAGCCTGAACAAGCAAATAAGAGCACCAGTGAAATCCTCCAAAGCAAACTTCGAGTCCAAATTGACCACATCTACTAGAGACAATCATAAGGCCTTCTTCACATATGTCCGCAACCTCAAAGGAAACACCCAAATCTGTTCAGAGCTGGTGCTCAAGGACACCACATATACAAATGCTATAGATATAGCAAACTTACTGGCTGACAAGTTTAGTGAAAATTTCCCTCTTTCCTCCCTATCAGTAAATCAGGACATCCCCAGTACCTGCCTCCTTCCCTTTATATCTAGGAACAGGTCATCACTGCTCTCTCTAAGGCAAACATTTACAGCCTCCATGGACCCAATAACGTACCAGGCTGTATCCTGCATGAACTCAGCCAGGAACTTGCAGCATCATTAGGCAGCCAATTCAACTAAAGCTTGAGTACCGGCTTCATCCCAGCTGAGTGGAGGACAGTCACTTTCATCCCTTTACACAAAGATGGAGTGTCCACTGATCTGGGAAATTATAGCACAATCAGCCTAACTAGCCTGATCTGCAAGGCAATGGAACGAATTATCATGGACCTCATTAACAAGAACATTGGCAACCTCTAAACCCTCAATCCCACACAGTTTGGCTTCATCAAGGGAATGTCATATCTGCTAAATTTGGGCAACATCTTTGAGACAGTCACCAAAGCTATGGATGAGGGGAAGATGGTGCACGCCACCTACCTTGACCTGGCCAAAGCCTTTGACATTATTCCTCACTCTGGCATAATAGATAAACTCTCTCAACTAGGCATCAATCCGTATGTTACCAGATGGGTAGCAAACTGGCTCACTGATAGAACCCACCTAGTCAAAATAGGGGAAGCCACCTCAAGCAATAGACCCGTAACAAGCAGCGTACCCAAAGATTTCATCTTGGGGGCTCTGTTATTTGGGGTATGCTTTTCTGAGGTGCAGGCCAAAACCAGTGGGCTATCGCTGCAAGCTGCATGCTGTCATCAATTCCCCTAGTGATGTAGACATCCTCCAAGTGGGTCTTACTTGGACAAATGACTGGTGCCAGAAACATGGCCTCAAGCTGAATACCAAAAAATGCATCATCATCCCCTTTGGGGAGAGGGACATCACCACAAATTATCACATTAATAACAATGTCCTAAGTACCCAATCAGTTGTGAGAGATTTGGGCACCTAGGTTGATAGCAACCTGACCTTTGACCACCATATTGCTTCCGTTGTATGGAAAGCCTTCTACATGGCCCACCTCAAAAGTAAGGGTGTCTCATCCAGGGACAAGGAGGTCATGACATCCCTGTTTTCTTCCAATATAAGGCCCAATATTGAGTACAATGCCCCTTTTGGCATGTAGCTTGCAAAGCACATGCAGCAGCTGGAGAGACCACAGAAGTTCCTTAGCAGGAGAATCCAGGGCCTCAAACATCTACCATACACAGATAGGCTAAAAGCCCTATCCCTCTACTCAGTTTCATACAGACTCCTCAGAGTTAACCTCTGTCTGGCATACAAGGCAATCATGGACCCCACCTTGATGGGACTGCTGCATATCTGCAAGTCAAGCTCGACTCGAGTAACTCATATGCGTGGCCTCAACCTGGTCGGTGACATCAACAGGACTTGATGGCAGGAAAGATTTGTGTCACAGAGGCTCCCCCATCTATGGAATAGACTCCCTCTCCATGTCAAGCAGAGTACATCTTTACCCCTTTTTAAGTGCAACCTGGATAACTGGATGGGAAACAGAAAATAGACCCCTGGGATTCCATTAGTGTCCCTGCTGGATGGTGGCATTGAGTGCTAACTTGCTAAACATGGGCTAAACTCTTGGCTAGGCTTATAAGAGCCTCAAGACCAATAGCCTAATAATCTGCTATGATCCTATGCCTGCACTTCCAGGCACTACAGCTTCCTGTTTAGGCCCCTAGCATTAAGCAGGTAATCATGGGCTACTGCGATGAACACAAACTTCTGACAGACACACAACACTGATTCTGACCTTCTCATAGCACCACCACTGCTCTTATCTCATTCACCCATACAGTAAATAACCACAGAAAGAATGGGCAATATGTATCCACAGTTTTCCTGGATCATTCTAAGGCCTTTGATATGGTAAATCACAGCAAACTTATTACTGCTCTGTCAAAAATAAATCTTGGTAATATCACCTTAACCTGATTCCTAAGCTACGTAACGGGCCATCAGTAGGCAGTTCAATGGCAAAACAAGCTCTCCTCTCTACTGCCAGACTCACTTGGGGTTCCTCAAGTCTCCATCCTTGGCCCCTTATTGTTCTCCATTTTCACAAATAATCATACTTATGCACAACATGCCTCAATCATCCAATACTTGGACGATTCCACATTAATCTGTGCTGTACCTTCACTCCAGGAATGTCAGTCATTAACCCAAGATGTCTATCTGTTGAGAAATGGCTTACAGACTCACAACTAATACTGAACCCTAACAAAACACAACTCATGATCTTCCACCCTACTAGACACACTACAGACATCCCTCATTTAACATAATATCTCACAATCACACTACCATCTCTCCTGTTACACACACCAAACTATTGGGAGTGCAAATTGACTGTAACATGAAATGTGGATATGATATCCACATCTCCTTGACTGTAAAGAAAGTTCACAAAAAAATGGGTATTCTCTATAAAAACAAACATTTCTCACAAAAGACACTAAGGCCACATTAGCACGAACACACCTTGTCACAACTCTCCTCTATGCCTCTCTAATCCTATTAAATCTCAGAAAATCAGATATAACAAAATTAAGTCATGCTACAACAAAATTGTTAAGTTTGCCACTGATACCCCATACAGAACTCACCACTGCCAAGCCCTAAAACAGCTCAACTGGCTGGAACTTCCCCAGCTCCTCCTATACAACCAACTTACATTAGCCCACAAAATTCTGTACCACCCAGATAAAACTACATCACTACAAAATCCACTACAGCCCTATATCAGCAACAGGGTACTACAATCAAATAATAAACCCCTTCTCAAAGTAACAAAAGTCAGAAATACAGGAGGGGCATCCCTATTCTCTTATTACATTGCCAAAAAATGTATTACCCTACCCAATGACATAACACTGACTGCCTCATTAGTACACTTCAAAAAATCACTAACGACACACCTGGCAGGAACATGGCTCAGTAACTGTATCAGCCCACGATAGACCAACAGCCTCCTCTCCTTTAAAACTCTGTTCCTATATTTCATACCATCTATTATAGCTACTTTTATACAAACCTTCACTATGAATGTTAGACTATTCCACCAAGATTTCAAACAGTTACTCTGTCTTTAAATGTCCTACTTTTAATTGATGTTGCTATGTTATAGCCAGTTTCTCTATAAATGATGTTATTAACTGCACATGGTGATGTGACTTCAATGTGTAAATGAACTTGTTAAACTCATTGTCAAATGTAATGTCTCTTAAATGTGGAGCTTTTCTCCCTGGGCCTCCTCTAAATAAGGACTCATGTCCAGTCAAACTTTCCCAGTAACCAAATGTAAAATAAATAAATAACCCTGAGTTTATCTCAAGTGATTTTTTTTTATGTCAGAAATGTTATTTTTTTGACATTGCCTAGAAAGGGACTATGGGGTAGGCAGGTACCTTTGCCAGTATATGAAAGCCTAGAAGAGACAGGTGAAGACCATCTCTTACAAAACAGCTTTGTCTGTCAACCATGTCTTTCCAGGCTAATAGATACTGGATCTACCTGGATCATTCTAACTGAAAACCCCATTGTGATACTGATCACTGTTCATACTTGAATCACTGGGTTCTTGTACATACCTTGCACTAATTCTACCAATGTTTCTGGACTTTGATCCACATCAGAACTGCACCAATCAGCTTTCTTGGGACTTTGTCATATGTTTTCTCCAAGTGTAGGAATGCCAAGTTGGACTGTTTTTCATCTCTAGCTTCTTCTCAAGTATCTGTCTCACTGCAAACATTGGGTCAGTTGTGTTGCATCGTGATCTAAATCTGAACAGCTGACATCCCACCTTACTTCCCATTACTCTGCATATTTATTTATCCATCACCCTGTCCAGAACTTTCATGTAGTCTGGCATGAGTTTGATTCCTCTGTACTGCTCACAGTTGTCCCCTTTGTTCTTGTACACTGGTACTTGTATGCTTATTCTCCAGTCATCTGGAATACGTCTTTCTCTCCATACTGCTATGAGTAACTTCAGGAGCCATTTCTCCCCTATCACATTCAACATCTTGATCATATCTGCTTTGATCTCATCTGAGCCAGCTGCTTTCCCTGACTTCATCTGCCTTGGTGCTGTTCTTACTTCTTCTAGGGGGGGCTCCTCCTCTTCTTTCATAGTAGGCTGAGTCTGGGGCAGAGCAGCATCTGTGGGATTTTCTTCATTGAGAAACTGCTAAAAGTACTCCTTCCATCTGCCTTTGATTTCCTGTGGGTTGGCTAGTAGGTTTTTGCTGGAATTCCTTATGAATGATATCCGACTATTGTCTTTATCTTTCTGTCTTTGTCTTGCAACCTGATATAGTTTATTTGTGCTATCTATCAAGTCACTTTTCAGAAGCTGGTAGAGTAAATCTGATCCCTTGTCTTTTCTATTGCAATTCCTCTCTTAGCCTCTTTGTTAGCCAACCAGTAATCCTTCTTAGCTTGGGTCTGTCTTGTCTACCTCCCACTTTCTCCTTCACTTCTTTCTTTTGATGACTTCCTGGACTTCTAAATTCCACCACCGACTTTCCTTATGTACCTTATGTCCACACCTGTCTCAGCCACATACTTGTTCTGTATCCTCACACATGCAGTTTTAAGACACTGCCATTACTCTTCAACTCCTCTTATCTTCTGCTTCCTAAGCTGCTAGAGCCCTAAGTATTTCCTTTAACTCTTCTGCTTTCTCTTCAGTCAACTTCCAGGTCTTTAGCCTAGTCTCCATTGACCTTAGAGCCTTCTCTGACCCCTGCTTGCAGCTGACTGTGGCAAGCAGTGGCTTATACTGTGGGCCAACTGTTTCACTGGGATGACTTTGCAATTGCTAATTCTACCTCCATGCCATTTTCTTATCATGAAGAATTCTACCTGAGTTTCATTTTGGCCAGTCTTGTATGTGATCTGTGACTGTCCCTCTTGCTGAACCATGTGTTGGCCATCATCATGCCATTTGCCATAAAGAAGTCCAGAGTGGCCTTCCCTTCTTTATTTCTGGTGCCCCACTCATGTGGACCAAGACAGTCCTCATATCATGCTTTGTCTGTCCCAATATGTGCATTCAGAGGTATATCTTTATATGTTCAAAAAAACATTTCCGGATGTGCACATACACAAACCTTTTAGCCGATTTCCATCATGCCGACTTCCCTAAATGTCAAAATAATATTGAATTTCGACATTTCTGATCACTCCACCACTGAAACAAATGCTACCATGGGTCAAAAAGAGGGTGAGATTTTGTAATTCGGCTCTTCAGTTTTCGCGATTTCAGAATTTCGCTGTTTGCAGTTCAAGGCAGCAGTATCGAAGATGTGGCCATCAAACATATGAAGGTATACACATTCAGATCATCCATTATCAACACCAATTCAAGTTGGCCTGCTTTATCTAGTAAGTCTAGTAAGTCCTACAACTGCTGCCTGAATGCATTCTTTTTCTCGCTGTCGCAACCCTGCTGAGGGGCATAGGCCATGATTAAGAATAGTGCCCTATTCTTAAACCGTATTCTAATTGCCATGGGTCTGTCACTAATTACATATCCATATGTGATAAAACAGCCAAAAAGAAAGTTATTATATTAATACAGATGTATTTGAGTTGATGTGCTGGAAAGTTGGTAACTGGCAAGGTCATCATATCTCCTGGGTATGTAGTTCTGGATAACTGCTAGCAACCTAATAATGATGAAATTAAACCAATGTCTGAGTTTTTGGAGACAATCAGCATACATGATCATCATAATGTGACTCTCCTGTTGAGATGAGGGGGGATGGCAACCTAGCATTCCTTGACCCTGACACATCTCCTATCATGAGGAAGAGGAGACAGTCTCCTGAACTCAAATAAAAGTTTACTGAATTTCTTTTGGACCACATGATTAGTAAAACCTGTTAAGGTTTGCTTATTTAGTATATTCCACTGGGTCTGCTTGTAGGTATCTTTGTCAACTCTAATAAACCACAGAGGGTCTTTCAGTGATACATTGTCCTAGTTTGCCTTCAGTACAAAATTATTTTTATTTTGAAAATTCAGATCCTACTTTTCACAAGTATGGATCTGTCATTCTTTAAAACTATTAGATACAAAAAATATGCTGGCTTGATACTGAAGGATATAGTCGACATTTCAGAATGTTGACATTCATATGGCCGAGACCATATGATCGACATTTGAAATGTCGACCATAGAATAAAAAAACAAAAACACAAAAAACTTACCTTCACACTGCTAGCAGGGGGTGCTCTGCCCCCCAAATCCCCCAGAACTGAAATATACCAACTCTGAGATCACACTACAGTGCGGAAGATGGAAATGTTTCCATTCCACACTGCATGCTTGACATTTCGAATGTTGATCATATGGTCTTAGCCATATGAATGTCGACATTCTGAAATGTCGACTATATCCTTATATAAAGTGGAGGCCCCTTGTTTAAGAAAGTTTAATAAAGCCACCTGGATAAAATCTATTTCAGGCATAGAGACAGTTACTTCTGAATTTGAGCAGCATTATAAAGATAGAGGATCTAACAGAGTCTTGGGTTTACAGATCTAGCAATTTGAAAAGTACTGCAAGGGCCATAAATTTATGAGTTTAACAATCAGATGTGAGAGACTGAAACATTTCCATTGAGGCAATGAGTTTATGTATTTAAAACATTTAGCTTCTAGGCTCAGAGGGAGAAGAAGGTAAATAGTAATTTCTCATATTTAAAATGATCAACTCTTTCCCAATAGTGCAGATTTAAAATTAATTATTTTTTTCACACCTATATGAGTAAACTCCAGCTTTCAGAAAATCATTGTTTTTCTTTTTGCAGGGAACCTTTTTCCAACTCTCTTGACATACCTAATTTAAAAGATAATTACTCGGAAGTAATTAATTGTTCTGAAACAGAGACTGTGTGCTGTCCTCATACTAAATTTGTGTGTGTGTAAGTAGCAAGGTTCGGGGTCCAAGGAGTGAGTTGGGGACTTGATAAGTATATATGGAAGGATTTTATGACTTTTAGAAATAATATTCGGGGTTTAGGCATCTAAGATAGTATATGGAATTCTCATTTTTGTCAGGTAGACAGTCTCTTCTTTGTGACTCTTAGAATGCAAAGGACTATATTTTTGGGAATACTTCCTTCATCTCGAAAGTAATGCCTTTAGTTCTTTTTAGGAACATAGGGACAGAGATTCCAAATGTGAGATATTTAGCAATGCCTGTAGCTGAGGCTTTTGTTGCAGACAAAAAGTTTCTGTTGGACAGAGCCTGTCCTAAATATTTGTTAATATAATATTGCCAGTGCCTTACATTCTCCTAAACTGCTCTGGTGCGATGATTTCCAGCTGCAGCTGTCTGGCAGCCACTGGAGCAAAATAATGACTTCTTGGAGACAGTTTATGTGATAACATGCAGCTGCTTTTATGCAATCTAAGATAGTACACCTGGGGTAAATAACTTCTATCAAACTAAAGAGCTGGGATCAGAGTACACAGGATTTCTGTCAGAGGTGCAGACAGCCCAATGCAAGACATACTGTTTGAAGTTCTTCTATCAGAACTCTCACAGAAAAGATTATTGCTGTAGCAATCTGAGCACTGCTTCATGGTTTGTCTTCACTAGACAAAATACAGTTCTGGTTCATAGGACTCAAAGTCCCAGAGTTAGAGCTCCCATCTGCAGAAAAAAAACATCATGGATTAGGCTGGTTATTCTTGCAACTGCTACACTACTTTTCAGAAAGTAGAAAAAATGCACACACAGTTTTACTTCACAGTTATATACATATTAACATAGGCTATGGGATTTTTATAAAAATGCTAATTGTGAGACTTGCTTTAAACATTTTTGCAATTTTTTTTATTTTGCTTAGATAATGCTCTTTAACATTAGGATTTTCCACAATTTAGTCACTACTTATTTTTGGTAATTTTTTTAGCCAATTGTTTTATTTAATTTTTTACAGTTTTACTAAAGTTTACATAATGTACTTATTATTAAACAGTAATCTTTATGAAGAAGCCCCCCCTACAATATAGAATTAATCAAAATTATTAAATTATTCAAAAGTGGAGAACCAAGCAAGGTAGAAATATATAGACCACTAAGGCCACCATGAAAAATCTTGGAATGAGCTGTTCACATCCTGCTAAAAGATTGCATAACACAACACTATAAATTGACATACACCAAGCATGGGTTTTGACAGAATATGTGATAAACAGTTGAGATAATGGTAACAGTACCATATTGCTCAACTTCTTAAGGTCATTCAATGTTTTTAATATTCCTTTATTACTCCAATGACTTCATCATCTAGCTGCAAGTCTGTAGCATTATGATCTGAAAGCTATCTTGAGGAAAGATCATAGTCTGTGATATGTAAAATGTAATACCCCAGTGTTGGGGGGAGAACTGCAGTGATGCTAAAAAAAATGACCACTTAAAAGAGAAGCTTGCAACAGGCAGAGTGTTTTGGCGTAAAGAAGTGCTATAGAATTGTATAGTTTCAGCTTAAAGTGTAGCAGCAAGTGTGCAAGTGCCTGTAGCAAACAGGGAGAATGTTTGGGGTTCTGATGTTGAACTTCAAAGGAGGAGAGAAAATGTATAGTAGTGAATAGCCTCAGGAATTGAAGAAGATGAAGCAAGTAAGACTGGCAGGTGACTGCAGGTGTGGAAGGCAGTGTGGAGGTATAAAAAAGTACTTATCTAGAGCAAATAACACTGCCAGATGAAACTTAAATGCTGCAAATAAAAAGAGAAAAATCAAGTGGTGAAGGCAAATGATAGCTAAACAGAAGGGGGATCCACACTGTACGTGAGTGCAGGGAAAGCTGTTTGGAAAATACCGCTAAGATACTACTACTTTAGACAATACTCCTACACTAAAATGTGAAACTTGAAATGGGCAGACAATGCAACTATCTGCGAGTCACATATTTCATTAACACCTATGTGGTGTGGAATGTCACACTTCTATAAGATAAACAAATGTAAATATTTTATGAATAACAAAAGCTATCAAAACTGTACAAATAGCAAAATTATCAGTAAGAAATATTTTTTTAAGTGATAATAGTCACTTCATTCATAGTCTTTCCATAAATACTATAACATATTACAATGTACACAAACCTAAAATTATATTTTTATATGCTTTCACAAATTACTATATCTCCAAAACTGTACAACTAAGACATATATTATTTCAACATCTTTATTAACCAGACATAAGCTTTCATATGACAACAAGAAATTTCTTTGTTAAAAATGCATTGAATTTTATAATAAATTGAATTGATGTTACAACATTTAAATCATGAAACAAATAAACATCAAGCAATTATATATGAAGTCCATAACAAATACTGTTGCTAAATCATAATATTAATAGTTTTCTAATAAATCTTTGAGTTTTGCCAAGATATTTTTTATGAGTAACATTTCTAGTTCTAAAATGCAGAGTGTGATTCTTTATTAGCTACCGTTACTGTTAGATAAGTAAACTCACAAAAAAGAGGTGGCATTTCGACTTTTCCAATTCATAGTCATAGCCTTTCTGGCAATAGCCAAAATAGACCATAGTAGAGGCACTTGAGTTTTATGGACAGGTCCTGGAATGGGAACATTAAATAAAATCAAAAAGTCTGTTATGTTACATTTGTATGACCACAGAGCTTTAGTAAAATTCTTAAATTCTTCCCAATAAGATACCACCATTTGACATTTTAGGATCATAAGTTCCAAATGTGCATCTAAATTAGAATTGTACCACCATCTTTTTAAAGGAAAAGTGTTATTTTACATGGTGTTAAAAAGCTTCTATGTAGAAACTTCCAAGTAAATATTTTCCAGTACATAGATGATGTACAGTTATTTCCTAATCACAAATATAACTTTTTGTTGACCTCTGAAAAAATGTATTTCTGTACAATAGTCCCAATGAGAGCTAACAAATGTTATAAACACAGCTCTTAAATTGTTTAAACTATTGATAAGTATGATTTATTTTCATATTCACTTGCATTAATTTGAAAGGGAAAATCTAAGATTTTGGGAATTGATTTAATATTCATAGATGGCGATATTTTCAATTTATTACTTAAGAATTCCCTTAGTACTTGGCTATCCAACCAACTAGTATTATTCATATTATATCTATCAAAGTGTTTTCCTATAGCACTTACTTTACTTTCATCTAGGAATTGGTACCAACATCTTAAGTTATTTTTCTCTATGGTGGATATTATATTTATGTTGAAAGACTCCAAACACCCAGTTGTATAAGCAATAGGGAACATAAGTAGATAATTATTATTCATTACCATTTTAAAAGTCACCAAATTATGTGTAATGCCAAAAGTACAAGCATTTATACTTTTATTATTTATACAATAACCTTTCCCTGTAAATTATATTTATGTTTAAGGCAGGATTATAGTTTATTTCAGTTTCCATACTTGATGTAAGAATTACTTTATGTAAAAATTTCCAGTTTGAACAAAATTCTAAGTTAAACCAAAGACTAATAATATTTAAGATAGCAGATTTAATGTATAGATCAATATTTGGAAATCTGATACCATTTTCTTCATAACTTCATAGATGGCATTCATATGATATTTCTAGTTTTTGATGCTACCATAGAAATTTTAATAGTATAGACTTTAATCTTTTTAGAATTTTTTAAGTGAAATAATAATCAATGAACAAGGTATAGTATTTTGATAGTATTATCATTTTTATTAATATAAGTCTATCCTCCATGGAGAAGACAAATTTTCCCCAACTTCAAGTAGTTGTGCAATATTATTCATTAAGTCTTTATAATTTAATGATATTGTTTCCCTCCAACTAGTTTTTATATTAATTCCTAAATATTTCAGTTGTTTATTTCCCCACATAAACTCCTTAAATGTATTTAAGGATGCTGTAACTTTTTTATTTATTAACATTGCTTCTGTTTTGTTATGGTTAAAGTTCAGTCCAGCAATTTTCTCAAAACATTTTATTGATTTAAGAATACTCTTTAATCAAGTTTCAGTATCACTAATAGCTAACAAAATATCATCAGCAAATAATTGGTGCTTTGAATTATACTTATCATTAATGGAGAAACCCTTTACTTAATTTTTATTTCTAATATATGTAGCAAAGTGTTTTACCACCATGGCAAACAATAATGAAGATATTGGACATCCCTGTTTTGTTCCTGTTACTATTCTAAATGAACCAGAAAGAAAAGATCCAGTTTTAACAAAAGATAATGTCATTATTTCACAATTTCATTATAATTTCTATAAAGTTTGAGGAAAAATTATAGCGTTTAAGAACTTGTTGCAAATATGTCCAGTTAATCAAGTCAAAGGCTTTGTCAAGGTCTAAATTTAATATATATAATTCCTTCTTATTTTTATTGGCAAAATCTATTAGGGATAGAAGTCTAATTATATTATCTTGTATTCTTATTTTTTACATAAAGCCAGTTTGATCAGCTTTAACTAAACTTTTAAAGCCAGTTTGATCATCTTTAACTAAATTTGATAGTATGTTATTCACTCTTTTAGCCAAAATGCCCAGAAAAAAATTATAATCTACATTTAATAGTGTAATGAGGTTATATGAAGAACATAACACACTGTCTTTTTTATTTTGGAATACAAGAAATCAATGAGTATTTCCATGAAGGTGGAATATTTAACAAATTTTTGATTTCATCAAAAGCGCTTGCTAATAATTTTAAAATGTTGTCAGGAAATATTATTTCTGAAATTAAACCATCTAGTCTAGGAGCTTTGCTACTTTTCAGATTTTTATTTGGTTCTTTAGTTATTTGGAATTAATGGATGTATCTAATTTGTCATTTTGCTCCTTTAATATTTTTTCTTTATATTCTCTTCAAAAGAAAAAAACAGTCAGTTGCTTCAGAATTGTCCAAAGTCAAATCTGTGTTATTCATTTCTTCATAATGTGTCTTAAAGACTTTGAAAGTATTCTTCAAATATGTTACTTGTTTAATTTTGTTATTAGTTTGGTAGGTGAGTTCTTTAATGTGATTTAATTTATAATCATTGATCTTATAGCTAATCTGTGCATATTTTTATGGTTTACAGTATATGCTTGTAATTTAGGTTTCTCTAAATGTATTACAACTTTATGAGATAAAATTTCAACATATTTCTGATTTAAAACTTTTAGTTCTTCAACTTTGTTTGCATCCAAAGACTTTGGTTTCATTTTAAAGCTGTCAGTTTTTGATTGAAGCATCTTTAATTCATTATTATACTCCTTTCTTTTCATTAAGTACCAACTTTTTAGTATTTTATAAATATATGCCTTTCAGGTATCTCATAAAATGACATCAAATACCTTACCATTGTTATTGATATCGATAAAAATTTAATTCATTCAAAAACCATTCCTTAAACCCTTTACTTTTAGCAATATATACTGGAATTCTTTACCAATATATGAACTCATTAAGTTTTAAATTAAATTTAAAAATAATGGCATTGTGGTCAGACAAAGGACAAGATGTTATCAATACACCTTTTACTTGTGAGAATAAATCATTGGAAACAAAGACTTTATCAGTGTTTGTTTGGGTACCAAATCTGTATGAAAAATGAGTATAATTTAAAGAATTTGCTAATTTCAACCCATGAATGTTCCTACAATTTATTGTGTTTGTGAAGATATTTAACTGTTTAGCAGTAGCAGTTGTTTTAACTTTATTATCCTTAGTAGTGTCATTTTCTGATAAATACAGTTGAAATCACCAGCCAATATAATTTTATTTTTAGTATGTAAAGCTAGAATGTCCAAGCATTTTTTTTTTGCTATCTTTGAACCCTTTCCAGGAATCCAATAAATGTTAACAAAGATGTATATTTCAAGCACCTGTAGCCCCATCATACCACTTTGTCTGTATAAAAATCAATCAATTTAGGCATAATCAATATGACTTCCTCCATAAAATTATAGTGCCTCTCCTTTTGGTATTATAGTGTAAATCCACCAGTATTGAATATTGGTTACCAATCAATTTATCAATGTCTTTCTTTATTAAATGTGTTTCCTGTAAAAAGAGATTTTAAGATATTTAAAGAAGCCACCTCTCTTCATTGGGTTATTCAATCCAGTTATATTTAGCTTATTATACATACATATATATTTATTATTTATATATATATATATATATATATATATATATATATATATATATATATGGGTCTACTTCTATTCGCTGACAGCCCATTTCACTGAAACCCATTTCGTTGACAGCTCATTTCATTGACAAAAGTATTCAAGGCAAAAACCTGGGTTTTGCCGCCTTCCCCACTGTTGTGCGACTGTGGAGTTGTTATATATAGTTGGGGGGGGTGTGGGGGGCACAGCCCCCCACATTGGAGAGGTGTGGGGGGTGCAGCCCCCCACCTAGAATGTTTGTCAATGACATGAGCTGTCAACGAAATGGGTTTCAGTGAAATGGGCTGTCAGCTAATAGAAGTAGACCCATATATATATATATATATATATATATATATATATATATATATATATATACATTGCATATTGCCATTTCTAAATCCTGTTTTATCTAGAAAATTAAAAAAAATAACTTTTACATCGTTGACAAAGTCTGAATTTAACAAATTTTGTTATGGACAAAGAACTAACAATATTTGATAACAACTTAATGAAAATATTTACAATCCCTAACATGGGATGTGCCATTTCTGGTTTGATAAAACAGTCATTCAAAACCTCATCTATCATTTTCATTGCTTCAGTAACTATTCCCTTGCTTCTACCTCTAGAAAAATATATACAATTTTATTATACTTCTGAATGAACTTCCCCTAATGATAAAGTACAGTATTCTACTTAAAAATAATACTAAATTAACATTAAAGTTATACTCATTTGAAGTCATATATTAAATACATCCATCTAACCATAATGAACTAAATTAATAATAATACAAATGTCTAATGTATTACAAATAAAACAATGAATAAATATTTACATTTTAGACAAGGTGCATGCATAAAATAAACAAGTTTATCTAAACTATTTATTAATATTTTATATGCAAAATTAATTATACACCCTATATGCTCTTAATTTAGTTAACTAATTTTAAAACATTGACAATATAACTATCTGTAATTATCTTAAAGATTTAAAGAATTTTAACACTGTAGACATACAGTACTACAAAAATACTTGCAACATATATAATATGCAAAGATTTTCCCCTGGATTCAGCAAGCTCTGCACAGAGTGCAGGAATAGTGCAAGAGCTGCTGCATGCAATATGGCTGCCGAGTGATCCAGGATTGAGCTCCCAGGACATGCACAAGTGCTCCTACAGTATTCCTGCATGGACACAACTGCTATATGCTAATTACCTCATTTGCTGGTGAAAATCATGCAAATGAGGTGAATTAGCGATCCAGGAAGCAGGCAGGCGTTTGTGCAGGAATAGTGTAACCTTCAGAAATGTATTCGTTTACTAATCAAATACATTTCTGCAAATTATAAAATGGAGGCATGACAGCTGGAAAGAAAGCATGTATTCAATGTAGTAGGCATGCCAATGGCCAAATATATGGCCATTGGCATGAAAAATAGTTGCAATATTATAAAACAAAAATTAATTTTTTTTTTTTTTTGGCCAGTCTCGACCGTTTAAGCATAGGGCAGTAGTGCGCAAATGAGATCGCCATGAAAATAAGAAAAAAAAGGGGGAAATAAGCTTTTATACCCAAATCAGCATTTTTGCCATAATAGGCATGCATAAGACAACAATACCAGGGAATAGTGGTTGCTAAGGGGGAAGGTGCAGTGGGAGTGTGGTAACTATGAATTAGCATTCTGGTTTATGTAAATGAGGGGCTTGATACTGAATCACAAATTTCCCCTCCGTGTCAGCTTGCACACAACTGTGTTGGTGCAGCAACACCATTGTATAAGAGGTGGATGGCCTCATAAAGGGGAGTGTCATGCATGCTGTAAGCTTATTAGAGCTGTGTGGGCCTGTGTTTGCCCTTAGCTAAGCAATACCAAGGAAAGGGGTGTGTCTCACATTGTTGAGCACTGTTTTCCCTGCTTAAACGGGTGTGCATGCCACAAACCGGGTTTTAAACAAAAACAAAAAAAAAAAAAACAGGAAATACCAGCTCTGTTCACATCTGAGCACTGGGTATGCGTGGCGCACCTTGGGCTTAAACGGGAAGGCAATAGGAAGGGAAAACAATAGTAGGAAGGCAATCAAGGAGAACTAGCATAGCTGGCAGGTGAAATGTATCCGAATCAGCCAATTACACAGGCAGCAGCCCAGCACACTACTATAAACTATGCAAACACCTTTCAGTCTGTTTTTTCCCACAAACTCTGCACCACTGATGTACACAGATGGGGAAATTATGCCTGACGAAACTAACAAAATGTTAGGGGCTGCTGTCACTTTCATATATCAATATGTGCAAGAGGCTGAGGGTGGTGAGGATGTGAATGCTGATGACCATCCCACAGTGAGGAGGAGGAGAAGAGTGTACAGATGTGGGGTAACCTACCAGGGGCTACATGAGCTAGAGATAGTGGAGTGCTATAGGGTGGACAGGGACATTCTACAGCAAATTGTTGAACTGTGCTGGCTCTGCCTCACACACAGAACCAACAGAGGGGAACCCATCCCAGTGGATACCAAGGTATGTATAGGCTTAAGAATACTAGCCACAGGTACCTTCCAAAGGGTAACTGGGGATATCATGGGGATCTCACAGGCATCAGCATCCAGGGTACTCCACCAGTTCCAGGATGCCATGTCAGCACATGCCGGTGAGCACATATATTTCCTCAACACCCGTGAGGTGTTGACCAGCAATATGTGTCTCTTCCACCAAATAGCAGAATACCCTGAGGTAGTGGGTGCTATAGACTGCATACACATATACATCAAAGCACCACCCAGTGAGTGGGGTAGGGTCTACATAAACCACAAGGGCTTCCCCTCCATCAACTACCAGGTCATGTGTGATGCCCAGGGCATTATCTTCAATGCGTGTGCTGGCAGTCCTGGAAGATATCACAACTCCCACATCTGGCAAATGACACAGCTGTACCAGTCATTTGCCAGTGGGGACATCCCATATGGCCACCTAGTGGGGGATGCTGGTTATGCACTGGAGCCATGGCTGATGACACCCCTCAGAAATGCACTCACACCTGAACAAAAACTCCATAATGGAGGCACATGCACAAACCAGAATCATAATAGAGCATGTGTTTGGGATGCTCAAGTCACAGTTCAGCTGCCTAGACATATCCGGTGGAGCCTTATAGTACTCTCCAGCTACATGTACACAAATGTTCATAGTGTGTGCTATGTTACACAATATGATCCTGTGAAAACAGCTGCAGCAGGAACAGCATGGGGAAAGGCCACACAGCTCACCACTGTTGCCAAGCTCCCCACAGGCACAGAGGGACTCAGAGGAAGAGGCCCCTGGGCCTGCTCCTATAGGCATACAGAGGTGTGCCCAGTATGTCCAGGCCTTGGCAAAGGGACAATGCATAGCACCTACACTAACACAGTAGGGATCCGGGAAATGACACCTCTCTCTGACTCGTGTATACAGTAAAAGGGATACCAAACATGACACTATCTGTGCTTTACCATGTATAGGGAGTGTACTATGTGCATCCAACATAGTCAGCCATCCAGCACCATCCTCAATACTGGCCCAGCCACAAGGTAAGTCACTTTTCCTATCAATTACTGAATGGAGTAGTATGTTCTGATAGTTGTATCTATGGTATAGACGCGAGCATGCAAGGGAATCAGGTGGCTGAATGGGATGGCAGCAGATAGTGGATACCTATATGGGCAGCATGAAATCCATAACAAATACTGGTGTCAACATACTAGGCAGAACTAGGCAAAGTGACAAATCCCACTGCAGGACATGTGATGGCCCAAACATGTGTCCATAGGACACACACATGCATGTCAGTGAGGCTCACATACCCACCACCAGTCTCAGCCAGCAGGACAGGTGTAGATGACCATAAAGAAAGGCTGGGCTAAGGCCTCCAAGTGATGGCAATGGTGAACAGCCTCCTTCCAGTCCTACACAGACAGACTACAACAGGTCTGGCAGTTGTATGTTAGTTCTGAAGGGTAAGAAGTCTGAAACTGAAATGTAGGTCAATAAAACCTAAGATATGTACTCTACTGATATGCCTCCAGTCTGCATGATAGGTCAGAATACAATATGAAATGGAAGGCAGCAGAGTACCTGAAATAACAGTACAGTAATAGCAAATGTTTAAAATCATTAGGTGTGTCCCCCCAATCCTATGTAGAAATGCAGTAGCATGTAAGTGTTAGGAGCAATATCAGTGGAGCACAAATTACCCAAGCTGGCCCAATCTACAGGATAGATTGTTACATGTGTACAATATGCAGGGGTCTGTGTGTTAGGTTGTTGTGTGTTCAATATTTTCTGGAAGTGGTCAGCCTTTAGGTATGGAGGGTTATGTCTCGGTGGCCTATGGGCAGTACTGTGGTTGACAGGGCCATGTTCCGACAACTGCAGTGCCTACTACAATGCTTCTCAGTAATACCCATGTCAGCAATCATCCATAATCACTGTCCAGTTGTCAATATCTGTCACCGTCTGAAAGATGGACATGCCATGAAACTGGGCCCATACATACACACAATACACAGGTGGAAGTACCCTAGACAGAGTGCATAAAATGTAACTGTCAACTGCACGCAACTTTGGAATTGTACATACAGGTTAGTAGCACATTAGTTGTCCGTGTAGTATGGAATACTGATGTAGTCTGGCCAATCACTGGCAGACCACAAAAGGCACAGTTATGAAGTAATGAGAAACTGCCTATGTCCCAGCTCAAGGCAGCATAAGAGGAATGTCCCAGGTATATCTGTGAGTCAGCTGAAAGTAGCTTCCATATCACACATGCACTTAGCTCACCCCACCATCAGCCACAGGTTTATCACAGGTCATATCCTTCCTGTTGAATGAGTACAGTACGACCCCACTTCTGTATGGGAATACCCACAGAATGCAGCATGCTAAAGAGGTATTCTATGCAGGTGTGCCCCTAGCTGTAAGCAGCACCCTGACTACATTTATTTATTTATTTTATTTATTTATTTTACATTTGTTGACCGGGAAGGTCCGACTGGATACATGTCCATTTTCAGCGGTGGCCCGGGGAGAAAAGCTCCAACATTGACAAATAGGTAAACAAAACGTTAACAGAATACAGATTGTTCTCCTTAGGTAGTTTACACAAAAAATAGGAGACATTTTAAAGTACATCTGACCAATGGATCGATATGGACAGGAACTATTGCCATTAACACCTTGCACACTTACCCTGTCAACCCAGGGGAATCCACTGGCTCACAGCTTGGGAATGTAGGAGTGACAGAATACACTGGCCTGCTACAGATGGCCTGCATCACTGCCAAATGGCCTACAGTCCTCTGTCAATGGTCTGTGCCTCACCCATACTGCCAATGTATGGTATCTCATGGGGTCCTAACTAAATACCTAACACAGTCAACAGAACAAAAATGCAAGGTCATATTGACAAATCCCAGTAGCATGCCTCCCATGTCCTACTGCATAAAATATGGACCGATCCATAAATACCACTGGGATGAAGGGCCAACTATATGGATACTTCTCAGATATATCTTGCATAATGTTAGGAAGAGGATAGAATAACAGGGTGGGGGTGTAGAAGCATGGACATCATGGAGTGTGTGAAGTCTGAAACTCTGATGTGTGCCCATACTACCCCTGCCTGCAAACCCAGTAATGGGTTGCTAGAAACCTGCTTGTAAACCACAATGTGAAGGGGGACTGACCAGATATATAAGCCCTGCCTCAGGGTAACCTGGGTGAATCTGTACAGCTGAGAGGTATGTACACAGCAGGATATGGCCATTCTGTTAAGTCAATATATGTACAAGAAGGGGAACCTTAGCCACTATGCTATCAAGGTACTGGACCAATTACACAGACCCATCAGCAAGTGTCTGTAGCTACCCCTCCAGAATGGCAGGAGTGTGCAAGAATGTGTAGGCTGCGGCCCACAATACTGGACTCAGCTTCATTCATCTTGTATTTCCCAGTAAATAACTGTGAACTAATAATTATATCAGTAGTTGATGACATAATAAATCACAGTGTAAAACAGTACATATGCCTGAATATCTCTGCTAACACCAACCATGTAACACAAGCAGCACAGACAGAAATAGTTACAGTATCCCCCTAACTGTCACCCATCGTGACTCCATATTGTCAACCTATCTACAGATATCCTGCAGAAACAGGTTGCTAGCTGTAGGTGTAGAACACCAAACCCTGGACTGGATTATAACCCTACCTGGAATGGATTCACACACTCAATACAGAAGGTCATACTGGGCATGCTCATACACTTAGAGAAATGAAGGCTATGTCTGACAACACAGTGGACTATACATATCTGTCATTTGCAAATGTATGTGCTCACACACACACCAAATTGTACTACAAATAAGTATTCATGTAACACTTGTAAACTCGGTCCTGTCAAATATAAAGTTGTGTGCGACTGAGTGTGTGTGTTTCCAGAGGAAGGATTTATGTCCCATTCACACACACTGCATTTCCCATTGCCCATGTTAACACTCCTGCTGATGTCAGTCACCTTGAAATAACCCAATGGGAAGTCTCAGCCTGATAAGCTCCGTGGTGCTCGCAATAACTGAGTAATACTGTAGTGTAACATACTAGTTAGGTAGAAGTTCTAATTCCTGACATGGCAACTGTGAAACTGTGTGTGTTTGTGTGACAGAGTGTGTGTGTCTTTGTTGATACCTGATGTGACTCACCTTCAAAGATACCTTTGGACAGTTCTCCAACATATAAGCACCGTGGCGCATGTAATAACTGCGTAATACTATAGTGTAGCAAACTAGTTAGGTAAGCGATCCAATTCTGATCCTGGCAACTGTGTAAATATGAGTGTTGGTGTGAGACAGTGTGTGTATCCTTGTAGAGACCTGATTTTATTGACATTCACACTTACAACACTTCCCTTACCCCTCCTTTACCACTGCTGTTGATGTCACTCACCTTCAAACATATCTTGGCACAGCTCTCCAATATGTGAACTGCATGGCGCATGCGATAAATGCGGAACAATGTACTAGCAATAACTGCATAGGTATGGGTTTGAATCTCATCGCTGGCAAGTGTTTGTGTGTGTACACATGTCTACATATGTATGTCCGTACCTCAAAGATGTTGGCCCATTTACACCCAGTACACATCTCAGTGCCTGACTTTAACAGTCCTGCAGATATCATCAACCTTAGAAGTACCTGTTTCCAACCCTAAACCATGTAAGGTCAATGGTGCATGAGGTAAATGCGTAACATAATGGTCCAAAAAGACTGTTCAATAGAGGTTTGAACCTCACCTCTGACCAATGTAAATGTGTGTGTAGGGTAAAATATTTTATGGAATCTCTCACCAACTACATCACCCAATGCCAGTATTTACAAAGGCTGGTGATGTTCCTCACCTTAGAAGTACCTTGTGACAACATCCATCCTGTAAGCTCTGTGGTGCGTGCGATAAATGTGATACACTGTAGTAGCAATACATAGCTAGGTAGGGGTTTGAATCTCAGTATTGTTTTGTGTGTGTGTGTGTGTGTGTGTGTGTGTGTGTGTGTGTGTGTGTGTGTGTGTGTGTGTGTGTGTGTGTGTGTGTGTGATCAGTATCCTGTGTGGGGGCTTGTGTGATTGTGTAATAACAGGATCCATTGGGGATGGGTTTTGCTAAGTTATTATGTTGAGGACCTAGTATATGTCACAATGTCCACATTACAAGGCCAACAGATGTCAAACACTGGAGTGGTCGGTGTAGACAATCCACAGCCCTAAATGTAACAGTATGGATTAGTGAACAATATAGGCAACACTTCTATTACTCAAAGACCACTCTCCACCCAAGTATCATACACAAACACACTTGGCTAGGCAACAACCATTATATTGGTAGTTAACCTGCATATTGCCTCACAGATAGTACCCATGGTGTGATAGCAATGGACTACATGCCTGTTGACCACAACAGTGCCACTGACATCAAAAAGTACTTTGATGTTTTACATCTCCTGACTGAGTGTATGTTATCCAGCAAGAAAAAGGACATGGCACCCTGTTCCATCCCCTCGGTAGCCCAATAAATGTGTGTAGTGGCCCTTTTGCCATTTTCCCCACTGAACACCTGCAACAACTGTAGAGTCAGCAAATGTACCCCACAAAGGGAATATCATGTCTTATACACATGCTCTGTATGGACAGACGCCACTAACTCCACTGAATACCCGTATCATACTGTCAGTGTAGATGCAATCACAACCTCAGTTACATAGCCAGGTCTCACCAAATGAGGTCAGGGATGCTACATCAGAAGATACCAATTTGTCCACACAACATTCCCCAGAGACCTCAAGTATACTTCCACAAGTCAAAGAACATGCATGTGGGACATGTGCACAACCCAGACACTGTCCATGTTATAGAATATTGATCACATACATGGGAAGCAGTGCACATCACTGGCCACCCACAATAGAAACCTGGAAGAGTGGATGGTGAATACAATACCTACTCCTGGGGACCACTCCAGTGACTATACCCCTGAGCCACACTGGGGACTATTATCATGTGGCCTGTTGCCAAGGTATTCCCTTGGGCTAGCCTTGTAGAGCCTTCAGGCCCATTCACCTACTACATACCCATGAAGCAATGAACCTATGGATCTCAGTATTGGCAAGTGTGTGTGTGTGTGTGTGTGTGTGTGTGTGTGTGTGTGTGTGTGTGTGTGTGTGTGTGTGTGTGTGTGTGTGTGTGTGTGTGTGTGAGAATAGTAATCCCAGTGTTTTTGGTTGATGAATACCCCTGTGGCTGTGATTATTAGCAATCAGAGGTGTGTCCAAACCAGAACATGTACCATTCTTCATTCAACAACAGATGTTGTACATCAACATGTACCTATGTACAACTCTCAGCCCTATAATCTGAGGCATATATAATCACTGTATTACAGACCAGTAATTATTGTGCACATACTGTACCCTGCCTATGACATGGTGGATATGTCACCACACTGCCATACCCTGTGGCCTTGCTGCAGGGCCACGTCCTGGTGACACACAGATGCCTAGAATGGACATGGGATACAGCATGTGAAAACACCTTCACTCAGCACTTCACTTGTAGGGGGAGAGAGGGGTAAAGCTGGCACTGAATGTGTTGCCAAGACTGTGGCCAATATCTGTTGTCTCAGGATAGGTATTAGCTTTGTGCAGTAACTCACAGCACTTGTGTTTAATGCTGTGGAGGTTGTTGATGCAACTATCATGGCTGTTGTAACTGTCGTCCATGTCTGCTGCATCTCTGTTGCCATATATGCCTGTTGGGAACTCCATGAGGAATCCAAAGTTGTATTTGAGGCTAATAAGGGAGTTCAACAGTCATGGGACACCACCTTTCCCTGCAACAGTGTCCTCCTTGTGATGTACACTTCAGTAATAGCAGGGGACCATCACATTGTCTCCCTTGTGTTTGGAGGACAGTGTCTGGATTCTGTTGGCTCTGGCTAGTACCATGCATTCATGTACCTGTCTGTACAGTGCCTATGTGTATGATTCCACAGTATGCAGCTACATCTCATTGCCATGGGTCCAGTGAAGACATCTAACCCTGTTTTCATGGCTGCACAGTCAGCTTTGGAGAGTTTTGCCAGGTGGTTATCTTTGTGGCGGGGGGGGGTGAGGTTGACAAGTTGAGCTCCATGTTGATTACAGTTAGTGTGAATCTCACCATGCAGGGATTGACATCTGGGGATGAGCAATGGTCCCATACTTAAGTGGTCAACACAGGCCATGGCTGTTGCATCCTCTACTATGGATCAGTATGAGCTGGTGTAGGGCAATGGAAATGATGAATCCAAGAAGTATTGGGCCACTGCACTTGTGATTGGCTATATTGCCCAGGTGATGGAGGGGTAGTTGAATACTCGTACTATGTCAGTGTTACATTGGACCATCAGAGATGGCAGGGTGTTGAGGAATGTGCGTTGACAGTTTGAGGACATAGATGTGGACCCATAGCAGGCTATGGTCTGGATAGCACCATTACCCCAAACCAGTTTTACCGGAAGTATCTCCAATGCATTATGATGGGATGCTAGTCTGGACATGTTCCTATCCATAATGAATATGGAGACAACACCACCTATGGAGGTGTGGTGTGGTGTGGTCCATGTTTGGGGGCTGACAGCTGTGGAATGCATCATAGCCTGATACTGCAGGTCTGCTGTCTGCTGCTGTGAACCACCTCTCCACTACAGCAGACATGTATCCTCCACTCCAGCAACTGTTATGAGTGACTGCATCCTGACATGTAGATGTCCACTGTTGAGCAGCATGACCCTCAGATTGCATACATGTCTAGCTATTATGGTGGTAATAACATTAGGAACACTGCCCAATAAGGCACCATAGGGGTTGCAAGACCCGTAGCCATTACCTGGCAACCCAGCGGTGACAGATGTAGGACATCCATGGCAAGTCATTGAGTTTTGGCAAGCATGCCATCCCAGGCAGAGAGGCCCTGGATCCACTGAGAATGACACATAACATGTAAGCCAATGTTGCAGTCAACCGTCTGTTAATAATACTGCAGCATCATTCTTGGTGACAGCAATACACTGCCCAGGGCTAGTGCCACACCATCCTGAACCACATAGAGAGTTCAACCATGTATCCTGTCATGTAGTCCAGGGAGGTGTGCCCCAATTCATTCACACACACATGGATATGGAGTGATACTCATAGTTGTTTTGGAGTGACATGACTGGCTGTGTCATGTTAGATGCTGGCATGTGATTGATATTTTGCTGTTGCCTGCTCCATATTCAACCTAATGAGTGGGATGTGTGTGCCTCAGTATTGAGTTACCCATGATCACTGTATTGTGCAAGGTGGTTAGCCTTAGGGTCTTAGGTTGGGGGCACACTGTAGGTTAAATATGTGTCCCTTGGCATGTGTCATGTGGCGGTGTCTGAGTGGGTGTCTGCCTTGCTGGTCTGTGCTGTTTGAGTAAATGTCCATTGAGTGCATCTGGGAAGGTGGGTGTGTGGCTTTTCACTGTATGTCATGGCAGTCAAAGTGGGTGTCATGGTGAGCTACGTGTTCCACATGGTGTGGTGCAGGTGTTGATCTTATCCTCTTGACCTGCTAGTCCATTATTTTCTGGAGAGTGCATATGTCCACATTGGGTGATATATGGCTAACCCTCACAGGTTTGACTGTTTGGAGTTTAGAGGGGAGGGTTGTCTGTGTACATGTGGCAGTTGCAACAGTGCCCTGTAATGGACAAGTGCACCAGGTCAATGGGTGAAAGCACAGATAACCACCCTTCAAACATGCCAGGAGGGGTGGACATAACTAGTAAGTACTGGGATGACATTTGTGATGAACGAGTACTGCTGATGGCTCACAGGTGTGCCACACTTCATGATACAATAACCTGGTGAAGTGCCAAGCCTTAATGCTAGTTGAAGTGCAAGACAGAAAGAATTAGCATGATATATGGGTGTAAAAGAAGGCAGGCTGTCTGCCACCTGTAATACTTTACCACAGCTGTGCTGTTATCAGCAGCATTGGCCATGTCAAAGTTCAGTAAGCTCTGTAGCACATGCAGTAACTGTATAACACTATAGTGGGAATACCTAGATAGGCAGGAGTTTTAATCCCACTACTGGCAAGTGTATGTGTGTGCAAATCATGTACTGTCTGCCTCATACAATTTTTGACCTGTGTACTACCCTTTACACGTCCCTTCACTCTAGTTTAGTAGACCTGTTGATGTCATCTACCTCAGAAGTAACTTTGGTTGAGTTGGAAATGTATAAGCACTGTGGCGCATCTCAAAACTGCGTAGCACTAAAGTAGGAATGCCTAGATGGGCAGGAGTTATAATACCAGTACTGACAAATGTGTGTTTGTATGTGTGTCTGAATCATGTACTATCTGGCTCATACCATTTTTGACGTGTGTACTACATTTTACACTTCCCTTCACTCTAATGTAGTAGACCTGTTGATGTAATCCACCTTAGAAGTACCTTTGGAAGGGGTAGAAATGTGTAAGCTCTGTGACACATCTCATAACTGCGTAGCACTATAGTAGGAATACCGAGATAGGTAGGAGCTCTAATCCTAATGCTGGCAACTGTTTGTGTGTGTGTGAAGATCATATCATGTGTGGCTTATACCATTTTGATGTATATAACATACACGGCTGGTGACCACCTCCTGTTGCCATTACTTTATACAGTGTGGTGACAACATCTGCCTCACATGCAGCAGGTTAAACCATTGTACAGTCCTCTGTACAGATGTGTCTGGAATATGCATATGCTTGAAACCTATATGTGGTCAGAAGTGGTCTGTGTGCCTTAACAATGTCCATATATGTGATATTATAGCCAAATAGGCAACATTGAGTGTGCAGACACATATGGCAGCATGAGGTATCATACCTGACTGAAACATCATGCTGATAGGATGTCTGCCGCCCTCACAAGTGGCCTGCCTTGTAGGTGCAATACATGAGTCGAGATGCTTGGTTTTACAAGTGAACTGTACCTGTTATGGGTCACATTAAAGGCTGGAAGAGGCATGGACTGTCATATTGTGGTCCTAATTAATATGTAACAGGAACACCTTGCATCTTAAGAGGGGTGTGTACAAAATTTATATCCACTGTGTACTAGTAATGTGTCATGCATGATTTTACCTTAGGACGTTTGTCCTGCACAATTTGGTGGCCTCTGTCCAGACTTCTCAGCACTGACAAGTTGTGAGGTATGCTACAGGAATGTTGAATTCACATCAGATAGGACCCAGTGGTGACCTCTGTGATGCAATACAGTTAACCTCACCACAAGTGAACATGCACAACAAGCAAGATAACTATTACATAAAGCAATATAGCTATTACAGATGGTTGTGTGCATGGTAAATTGCATACGATTCACAGGCCTGGGGTATTTCCAGGCAACAAATGAACAATGTAATAACCACTAGCCACAGGCTACTGTACCATATGCAGACCAGAGAGTCTTAGGTAGTTGTGAGAGGGGGTTATTGTCAGGAGATGCACATGTGACCTTGGAATAGGATGGATGCAGCATGTCTGCACATCTACAGTACTAACCACAATAATACAAAACGTCCTGTCCTCACCATAGATGTGCACCTCTGTGCATTAGAAAACCCCATCCACAACTGCAATCGGACCTGACACATGCATGCAGAAACAATACAGGTACATGTATTCTGATACATTAATGTGCTAATCCCCACTGGGACCTTACCTGCATGCTCCTCATCCAGTGTGTGTGTGTGTGTGTGTGTGTGTGTGTGTGTGTGTGTGTGTGTGTGTGTGCAAAACCCACCTTCGCAATGCTTCCCTCAGCGTCATGGCCTGTGTGTTTGGCATGTCAGCCAAGTGTGATGAGGAGCTCCTCGCTGGGGGCTGGATGACTGGGCCCCCACCTGTGTCTAGCTGGTGCCTTGCTACAGCAGCAGCCCATTAATGGGCATGGCATTTGAAGTTGGTGGCCCGATGCTGCACATGCACGTGGACCACACTGTTCCACAGGGCAGTCCTCTCCCACACATGTTCTGCTCTCCGTCCACATGACAGGGCATAATGTCCAATCACATATTGGGTGATGATGTCGGTTTTCCCAACAGAGAATGCTGGTTGGTGAGCACTCTGCATGTTACCTGGAAGACATGAACAGGAAACGGCCACAGGACCTCATACAGTTGTCAAAATTCACATCTACAGTTGATATTACTTGCAAATAATCCAAACTACCCCAGAAACCTCCACACTATCATGGCTATAGCAGCTTGCATTACACGCCTGTTCCTGAGCTTTCTCATTCCCCCCAATGTTGGACACTTGATTGGATAATACTCTATCCTCCATTCATTTCTGCATAGAGGGTTGACAGTGGTCATCTTCCATGTGTATGGTGTGTGTATGGTGACAGGTCTGTGTTTGACTGTGGTGTGTGATGGAGCTCCGAGCACATGCCTGAGTTCATGTAGGAGGCAGACACTGATGTTAGTATGCCCCATGGAGATATGCTGTTGTTGCCATCAGTAGCCATTAGTAGGCAATATGTACATGCTCACCATTGTTGTGGGGAGGAGTGTGGTTGATGTGCATATCTCCATGTACAACTGGGGTGGACAGGGTGGCAATGTTCCCACCTAACCTGTGTGATGCAGGTTGCCTATATCCATGGCATGTGTGTATGAGGTGTTCTTTACCCCCAGTACAGGGTGAATTGTGTTCTTTCATCTGAGACTTACAACATATGTGGAGACACAGTTGCAATTGTCCTTGGTGATGTGGATATGTCTGATTCATAGTCATAGTCAGCCTTGCAGGACATCATCTGTGAAATATAGGTGGACTTGCTTCATAGCTATTGCCTGCACCTATTTGTCCCTGTATAGCCAATGTAACAACCTATTGCTGCTGTCTGCCAAAGGGGATTACTCTACCTTGGTGGAGGGTGGATATACACGCCAGGTACTGCTGTGTCCATATAGCTACAGTGGATATAAAGGCTACACACCCCTGATACACTGTCTGGTATTTGTGCAATTGGAACATGACACCACAATAACTCATTTCATAACAATTCCCTCCTGTAGTGTGACCTATAGCCTGTACAATTCAATTAAAAACAGAAGAATCTGGTTTGTGAAACATATTGAAATAATAGTTCAATAAGCCAGTTGAATGATTGTGCACACCCTTAAACTTGTATATGTACCTCTTGAGATGGTTATGGCATTCATCTGTCTTGGTCTGGACTCTAACTTCATGGCACAACTTCACTTGGCAATAGTTGCTTACCTTCCTAGAAACACCTTTGATTGTATTGCAATGGAATTGTACAGGTTCAGGGTCACATAAAGATGAGAAACATTACGAAATTAACTTCTGTGGTCTGATTGTCATACAGCACACAAACTTGGCATTCCAACAGGGGTGTGTGCACTTGTGATATCCACTGTATATAGGTGTTGATATAGCTGGTAGTGGTAGGCATGGACAGGGGCTCATAACACAGTTGGACACTTCTCTAATTAATATCTGATAATCATGTCGACTCCAGTACCCACATCAGTGTCAGCGCAATGCAACCACCAGTAGCTGTACACATATATGTCTGTTGTATGCACTGACACTGATATAACACACATGTGCAACATGCACAACCTATTTACCTGGCTGCTTGAAACCCATATGATTAGTTCTGTGCCTTCCAGCTGAACATATGCATACATACATGTGCTCAGAGGATACCTGGTATACATTTCTATTGAATGTAGGTATGGCACATTGTATTTACAGTCTTGTTGCTCAATCATAGTTCTCAGCCTGTTACAGCAGTATGTCTGGACAATGGCACACATAAATGATGTCAAATGGGACATCAGTATTGATACTGTATTAATATAGCTGCACCATACATTAGTACGTTGATTGCACAGTAAGGTTTGACATCACTGTGATAACATGGAAGATGTCCAACAGTCATAAGTAGGCTATTATGTTACAATGCCATTGCTCACAGACCTGCCAATGGTTTGAGTGACATAACACAGGTATATGTGTATATGACTACAGATATCAGTCACAAATGTGCTTATTGTCCAGCAGAACACTGTACAGTTGAATGTTAAGTCGATATACTGCATGCAGTTCAACACACGTCTGTAACAGTACTCTACTATGCACATGCCCTCTATAGGCGTCTTAGCTTTACAAGGCAAACATGTGTCATACTCATAATCACAGGTAACATGGATATGGAAAACATCCCATTAACTGGCCTAGCAGTGGCACAATCATAACTGTTTGACAGACACCCCTGCAGTGGTCATATATGAGCTGTCCTTTCACAAGTGAGTCAGGCTCATGAGCTGTGTTCCCACCTCACAACCTCTCAGAGCATCACATCTGGACAATGCCTAAAATGATGGGGGGATAAATAGGGACATACTTTAAATATACCTGTTACAAACATAGAAAGTTCATAGAATGATGCATTTAGCATTACAGTGAATATTCTTAATGATATGGAGTCTCAAACTCAAGTGTTTGTCATTACCTGATGACTTTAATCCTCAGCTATTTGACAATAAAGTAAAGATCACAGGAAGAAGAGAAATAATACACAATGGAAATATGTGGACATTCTGTGAGGATCTGTACAGTTGAGAGGTATGTCTGTGATATCTCCCACTGCAGAGATGGCCAGATACTATAGCCATAGTAGCTGTTTAGCAGGACATTAGTACAGCATGTCTTGTTGGGACATATATTTCTCCAAACCATATTTCCCATTATTACAGACCATGTACTAGAGTCAATTACTTGCTTACATGTTCCATTTACCTCTTTTCTTTCTTCTCATTTCCACTCTATGTCTCATTTGTTATTTCTCTCTCTCTCCCTGTGCACTACAGGGATAGATCTGGTTTGAATAGGAGGCAGCATGGCTTTTTGTAGGTGATGCTCATGATCAGGTGATGGCATGTGCACCTATTGGGGTTCTCCACTTGCTAATTGCATGCAGAGCAGCTATGTAGTTCTTCCAATAGCCAATGTCATGGCAACACACTCCTATAAATGAGTACTTCATGTGGGCTTTGGCCCTTTCCCTTACTTGTGAGGAAGACATCCTGGAGTTGTGTGAACTACTACCTCTTACAACAAGACTTGTGGAGACAAGCCAACTAAATGGTGGGAAAGGTTCAGGACCTAGGAGCAGGATGTGAGTATCGCTGTTATATGTTTGAAATACTGCTAGTTTAACAGGGTTTGTCAGCACATGCTACTTTTGCATGGCTTTCAGTCTGATAAAGTTCTGTCCCTACATTGCTCTCAAGTGTAGAGCCATCCACATAATGGCCACAGGTTAGCCTGTTATGTATGGGCTGTTCCCCAAACAGGTGTTGTTCTTGAAAAATCAGTAGCATACTCTGGTGATTGCATTATGTAGATGGTAACATCCATTTTTTTCTGACTTTATAAACCTCAGAAAAGATATGTTACAACAAACCCTGTAATATCAGAACTTTCTCAGTGTATAACAGCAATATTTCACATATGGCCATGTATTTGGGCTTCTGTCCACCAATTATGTCAGGCTTTGTCCAGATGTCATACAGTAGTAGGTGGATAGATATAATGGTCTATCATTATTTAGTGCTGTAATTCCTGCTGAGGGGAATGACTAGGAAACATGCTGATGTCTGTACATTCAAGAGGTTCGTGTATAGAGAATGTTCTTAGATGGCCTTGTAACATATTTTATGTGAGGGACAGTAACACATGTTTTGAAACTAGGCTGTTAGAACATGTCAGAAATATAACTGATAAGAAATATGTCAGTTCAATTGCTGTACATTTGAATAAATCAGACCATGGAGACAGTAGTGGGTCTCAAGGTACTGTTTCTGAAAACGTCTATTCCTCAGTGTGATGAAACATTTATAAAAGGACAATCGTTATTTACAGACTTCAATGTATTAATATTAACTGTGATACTTTATCCCATAGGGGATTAAATGATAAGTGTAATCGGAGGCTGTGTATTCAATTATGTAATTAGGTGTTAATTGCTTCTTGAAATTAAGGCATGTATTTCTGGTGATGTTTACTCCTTGAAGGCTTTGGTCAAGATATCAGATTATAATAAAAATGTGTGAATTACTAGCTGTTTGTAGGTTCATAGGTTGGTACTAGGCTATCAGCCCTAGGGCCTATGCAAGCCTAGCCATAACAATTCCTTGGATATTTCTTCCCACAATATTTACTTCTCCAGGCCCCTGTCTAGCAGGGTGACTGACATGATCCCCAGGGTGAATTTCCTATTTCCCATCCAATCATCAAGGTTCCTTTTGAAGAGGGCCAATGAGGCGCTCTACTTGATATATATGGGCAGTCTATTCCAGAGTATGGGGAGTCTCTGGGTCAGGAACCCATCCCTCCAGCATGTTTTGTTCATTGTGATGACAAGGTTTAGATCCCTGGAGCGTGTGGTTCTGAAAGATTGGGATTTCTTTAAGTGGAGCATGTCCAACAGCTCAGGGTTTGACATGGCCTTGTATGTTAAGCAGAGATCGCCTCTGAGTAGACGATATGCCACAGAGTATAGCTGGAGTTTTTTTAGATACATATACACACACACATATCTATATATATATATATATATATATATATATATATATATATATATATATATATATATATATATATATCTGGCATATATATATATATATGTTCAAGATTCATAGGTTCATAGGTTCATACTAGGCTATCTGCCCGAGGGCATTTATAAGCCTAGCCCATAGTTTTGTGGCTTACGCCACCCCTTTAGTTTGGAGAAACTATGCCCATTATTTTGCTGTGCCTTTGTCTAGCAGTGACACTGAGGTAATCCCTGGGGTATATCTGCGATCTCCCATCCATTGGTCAAGATTCCTCTTGAACAAGGCTAGCGAGGTGCTCTGCCTCACATATACCGGGATTTTGTTCCACAGCATAGGGAGTCTTTGGGTGATGAATCTATCCCTCCAGCACGTCCTATTAATAACCGTGTCGAGGTTTAAGTCTCCCACCCCTTGTGGCTCTGAGGGATCTAGATTTTTTGAGGTGAAGCATGTTCATCAAATCTGGGTTTGACATGGCCTTGTATGTCAGGCACAGGTCACCTCTGAGCAAGCGGTAAGCAACTGAATAGAGCTGGAGTTCTTTCAGTCGGGCAGCATAAGACAGATTTTTGAGACCCTTTATCCTTTTGGTGAGGAACTTCTGTGGCCTCTCCAGCTGCTGCAAGTGTTGGGTCAGATACATTCCGAATGGGGCATTGTACTCAATCATTGGTCTGATGAGTGATGAGTATAGGGAGACTAAGACCTCCCTTGATCTAGATGTGAATCCCTTCATGATAAGGTGGGCAATGTAGAAGGTCTTCCTAACTACTTTAGCAATATGAGTGTCGAATGAAAGGCTACTGTCAACCTGGGTCCCCAGGTCCCTGATAACTTCTTCTGTGCTCAGTGGATTGCCACCTATATGGTAGCTAGGGGTAACCTTGTTTTTCCCGAAGGGTATGACTATGCATTTCTTGGCATTTAACTTTAGGCCATGGCTCTGGCACCAGTTATCCGTTTCTATGAGACCCTTCTGAAGGATATCTGTGTCAGATGTGTTTTCAACTACGGCGCCTAGTTTGCAGTCATCTGCAAACTTTGTCAGCCATAACCCTCCTGTGTTTGCTTGTACTTCAGAAAAGTAGATGCCAAACAAGAGTGGGCCCAGGACTGAGCCCTGTGGGACACCACTTGTGACAGGCTTTGAGTCTGACATGGCGCCAGCAACTCTGACCCTGTGGGTTCTGTCACTCAGCCAGTTTGCAACCCATCTTGTGATGTATGGGTTTACATTTAAGCTGATGAGTTTTTCAATGATACCCGAGTGGGGTATTGTATCGAAGGCCTTAGCCAGGTCGAGGTAGGCTGTATGGACTGCCTTTCCCTCATCAATGGCCTTGGTGACTGTCTCGAAAAAGTCAACCAAGTTTAAAAGGCATGATCTGCCTTTGACAAAGCCAAACTGGGTTGGATCCAAAGTCTGCAAATTCCCTATGTCTTTATTTATGAGATCCATTATGATCCTCTCCATGGCTTTGCAGATAAGGCTTGTCAAGCTAATGGGACGGTAATTTCCAGGGTCGGTGGAGGCACCGCCTTTGTGAAGTGGGACCACAGTCGCCAGCGCCACTCCCTGGGTACGTATCCGGAGGTGAGACTAAGATTAAACACCTGTCCTAACTGCGGGTTTAATTCCTCGTTGAGTTCGTGGAGCACACAGCCGGGGACACCATCAGGTCCCATGGATGCTGTGCTTTTTGCCTTGGAGAGAGCAGTTCTCACCTGGGCATTAGAGATGTTTGGGGGGCTACAATCATTTGGTATAGATATCTCTCCTTTTGGGGGGGAGGGGGGGGAGTTTGCACTGAACCTGTCAGCCAGTATGTTGGCAATGTCTGTAGTATCAGTAATCTTCACATCATTTTGAACTAATTCTGAGCATGTAGTTTTCTTTGCTATGTTCAGACATTTTATTTGTTTTGCTTAGACATTGTTATATGCCTGGCCATTGTGTATGGCCTATCATGACTTTGTAGCAGTGTATTGTTCACTCATTTATATGGATGGGGGGGGGGGGGCAAATGTGAGTGTCATGGCTGCTTTTGTATCCAACTGTGCATGCTGCCCCAGTTACGGGTGGTCTATCAGCAGTGTGTGTATATATATATATATATATATATATATATATATATATATATATATATATATATGTATCTATGTTTGTATGTATATATATATAGATATATATGTATATACATATATATATATATATATATATATATATATATGTGTGTGTGTGTGTGTGTGTGTGTGTATATATATATATATATATATATATATATATATATATATATATATATATATATGTACACCTCAGTATTTATTGTTAATATATCTATATATTCTTGTACACATATATGGATCTACCTACATATCTCACTCCCTCTCTCTATGTATGTTTCTATTCAGATATATATATATATATATATATATATATATATATATATATATATATATATATATATATATATTTATAGATACCAATCTTTTCTAATTGCACATCTGTCTCTTCCCTATTGTAAACTGGCTGTAAAGAAGGGTATGTTTATGAAAACATCCTCAGTCACTGCAATTGAGGTGGCTTACTGGTAAATTGTAGAGGCTAGGGTGTGCAAGGTCCTGGGTTCAAAAGATACAGGGTCTGTTTACTTTGTTGCTAGGCAGAATAAGGACTGTTGGATACAGAGTGGTCAAGGCAGTTTTGAGAAGCTTTAAGCAGGTTTGCATGGGTTTGCCTGACAGTAAGAGGTGCTAATGTACACTTAAAAGTATAGGCACTTACACCATGTAGGCCTCGATTACAAGGGCTCAAATCTGCTTAGCAAAGGTGGCTGTGCTGGAAGCTGAGCAGGAGGGGCAGGCTGACCCTCTAATTGCACCACATGTCCCTCAAGCTGGCATAGCAGATCTCCAAACTCCTTTCGGAGCTTTCTATGCTCCAACCCCCAGACCTGGCTTCAGGTGATAGTATCCTGTCTGTGCCCACTCCCAGGGGGGGATGAGCCCCATCCCCTGAGGTATTTCCTAAAGGTGGTGCAGGACCAGTTGACAAGGAGGTGCCAGGTTGGGTCTCAGATGTGCTGGGGCCCGGTGCCATGGTCAGATAAGGTGGGAGAGGTAGGTCTGCTGGGACCAGCTTTCCCAAATGTGTTATGGTGTTGCAGTTTTAGAACATATGTGGGTTAGCAATAGTCAACATAATCCAGGAGTAGTTATAACAGCATACACAGATATTCCTATAACCCAAAACAGATTTGAAACAGTTGCATAGCAAACAGAACACATGCATATATGGAACCACAGTGGCTATTACAATGCCATGCAGGTTACATTGATAGCAACAGGCCACCAATGATCGTATTTCAACATGGAACATTAATAGAAGCACATTTCAATATTTGTGAACAATAGGACATATGTCCCAGCAGTAGGTTTGGAGTAAAACATACCCATTGATTTGTGTGTTTAGATTATTGTTGCAGATATAGTGGAGGGTGATGTAAATTAACAACTTGTATATACTTGCAGTACTCACAACTTTAATGATCACTGCTCTAATCATTACTCTACAGGTATTATTACAATACCCTATGGCTTTGGTTTGGGCAGTAGTATGTTTGTACAGAGTGTATACTTCAACCGTCTTATAGCTACATTCTACTTCTCTTACCTGGTAGACCTCTGGGAGGAATGTTTGTTAACACTACCTGTTTCTACACATATTCTCAGATTCCTAGTTAAACTTATTTATGCATACAGCTTACTACCACTCCTGGGATTCAAATTATGGCTGTGTCTGCTAAAAATATGACACTTTGTGCTTCATCAGAGTGAGCTGTTGAAAAACTGCTGTCTTTTTCTTTCCTGTTTTCTGTCTAAGTTTCTCTTGTTGAACAATCTGACCTTGTAATTGCAACATTCTTATACAGACATTCCTAGACATATTTTTTATGTAGCACAGTGTGGGTAACAGTGGTTGACACAACATTACTATTCAGATATCAGATCTTGGTGAATGCAACATATCAAGCCATTCAATACCAGAGTAAATACAACCAGTCCAGGATTTAGAACTTTATTGCCAGGCTGTTACACTTTTATTTAAATATGACCTATATGGGACTATTACTGTCATATTGTCTGATTTATTCAGTAGAAACCATACATATTTTCTATACTGCCAGGTGACATTTTACTACTTTATATTTATTTTGTACGACAACTACAAGCAGGATTGTTACTCGCCAGCCTCATGACACAGCCTTTGCAACCTGCTGGCATGGGCTTCCTGGTTCACAGCCTACTCAGCTGGAGCTGTAATGAAAATAGAGGAACATTTATGCATACCTATCCATCACATGCATGGACATTGATAAACAGTTATTGCTATGAATACTTACACACTGCTGGGACATCTTCACTCTCTCTTGCTTCTTGGACCCACTGTTCCAAGAGCTCCTTCTTCCTCCTTTTCAAGTCGGCATAGTGGTGCCAGACCTGCTCACCAGTTCGAGGGATACCAGTGGCACTGGTGAGATCACGGGCAAAGCTTTTCCAGGTTTCCACTTTATATTGGGAGCCCTGGTACTGCTCCCACAGCAGTCTCACATCATTTTTTTTTACCGGGAGTCCTCCCATTACCTTGGACTCCTATATGCCCCAGCGCTGTGCCCAAAAGTGCATGCCCTCTCCAACACCTGCCATACTGCCTACAGTGGACAGCTACAACCAGTTATGAGCTTTATTCCTGCCTGTGGGGTTTACATATGGCCGATTTCCTGCCCTTTGCCATGATTGGATGCTTTTGAAAATGCTGAGCTAAGCTAAGCTACAGACAAACCTGCTTAGCTAAGGTTGGCAGTGCTTAAAGGGGCAGGTTCAGCATTGCTTACCAATGGGCAAATCCCCTTAGCTGGGCTATTCATTGCTTAGTATTCACATGTACACAATGCTTACACCCGGTCAGCATAGCTGTGCAATGCTTAGCATTGCTTATGTTTTATTCTATTGGTCTAACACCTGTATGGGATTGCTTCATCATTCATCACATAATATAGATTTATTTATCTTCCCTGACATCCCCCAATGTGCTGTAATTAATTTATTCTTGCATGACTATACTGTATAGGACACTTATGTTTATATGGGGGTTTCACTACTTTATTACACTGACAACTCACACCTTGGCCTAATACACTACTCTGGTTGAGAAAAATAAGTTACTTCCTACATAATATGCAAATGAATTACAATTGTAATGTTTACACATACAAAATAGAAATGGATTTGGTGAGGTTTGAACCGTGAATTCCTACATGCAAGGCATATTCTCTAACCACTACACTACTGAACTTATGCTGCTGTTAGATGTGTATTGCTTTTTAACTTATCCTGCCGTTTCAGCTGGGCTAAGCATAGCTAAGCAACAGGCACACCCATGCAGCTACGCTTAAACTTTATTGCATATCTCAAAAAAAAATGTATTTGTTGTGTTTTTTAATTTGTATCCTTCAGAATATCTATGCTAATGCTGAACCTGTTATTCTAGCAACTTTCTGGCTTTGTAGGGACAATTGTCCCTTATGGCTTTGTCCAGATTCCTTACTCTGACAGGTTGGGAGGTGTGTGATATGTGCTTATACTAAACCTGTTATTCTGTCAAGTTTATGGCTTTGTAGGGACAATTGTCCCTTATGGCTTTGTCCAGATTTGTTACCCTGATGGGTTGGGGGTGTTACGAGCATCCTCACTCATTTTAAATTGCTGTACGGGAATTCTAGTGTGCAGGGGGCATGTGTATTGTGAGACCACTGCTCTCAGACACACCCCCTGCACTTGTACACAGACCTGTGTCCGTTTTACAGCACAGCAGCGATCCTTCATACATATGCATGGCACGCTGCTGTGCTGAACAGCCACGCCCACTTCCGTGCAGGAATAAATTATTCCTGCCTGAAAGTTTGCTGAATCTGGGGGTTTACATTGGTCAAATTCTTATGATCCTCTCAAACTATTAATTAATTTAATATAACATATTATAAACATCAATAAGTGGCAAATGAATTTCAAAACTCAACATTCTTTATCAACTGGCATAACATATTCCTTATTGGAATTTATCCAGTTGACTAGATTAAAATGCAACTATGGTTAACTAAATTTCTAAAATTACTTAGTAATAATGGAAAGACATTAAGATTCACCATCATCCAATCTATGAAGTAAAAAAAAAAGACATTCCCTAATAATTAATTACCTGAGACTAATATCTAATCTATATCAGATAAAAATATCACTTGCAATTAATGGACTCTATAAACTTAATATTATTTGTACACCACATCAATATATAACTCACAAAACCATAGTCCATAAAATCCATGGCGAGTGTTTAATAAAGCCTACATTTTCTTTTTTTTCCAAGTAGGCATTGCACCATGCTGCTAACATGGCTGAAAACATTTTTCAATTCAGTAACCACTGCTGAGTGGTGTGCAAGAGCGTGCCAACATGGAAACTTCCATGAAATGCAAATCACCTCATAGGCAGGTGAATCACATGCAAATGAGGCAGGTAGAGCAATCCAGCAAGCAGATAGGCAGCTCTGCAGACCCTGTGTCAGTATCCATAGTGTACATGGAAAACTTCTGTGTACAGGAATGTAGATAGACAAAAGGAGCTGTAAAAATGTAGATAGATGGACAGAAATGGCATACCACATACAGATATAAGTGTAATTATCCTCCATGTGTCAGACAATGAAAGGAAATGAGTTAAATTATTTTTTTTTAATAATCTGGGCATGTTTGTGTGCCACAGTGCACAAACATGCTTTATAAAAAAATTTAAACAAATGGAAAAAAAAACAAAATGAATATTATGTGACAGAAATGTATTACAGGATCCTGCGTGGAGTATCTGCAATGGTTCATTGGTGCTGTTGCTAACATGGTAGGGCTTTGAAGCATGTAGCTTCCAGGCTTTGAGAACAGATCCCTATGCAAATGAGGTGGCGTTACTGAATAGCATAAAGGTTCATAGGTTGGTACTAGGCTATCAGCCCTAGGGCCTATACAAGCCTAGCCATAATAATTCCCTGGCTATTTCTTCCCACACTATTTACTTCCCTGGACCCCTGTCTAGCAGGGCAAATGACATGATCCCTGGGTTGAATTTCCTTTCTCCCATCCAATCGTCAAGGTTCCTTTTGAAGAGGACCAGAGAGGCACTCTGCTTGACATGTAAGGGCAATCTATTCCAGAGTCTGGGGAGTCTCTGGGTCAGGAACCTATCCCTCCAGCATGTTTTGTTTATTGTGATGACACGGTTTAGATCCCTGGAGCATGTGGCTCTGAAGGATTGGGATTTCTTTAAGTGTAGCATGTCCAATAGCTCTGGGTTTGACATGGCCTTGTATGTTAAGCAGAGATCGCCTCTGAGTAGACGATATGCGACAGAGTATAGCTGGAGTTTTTTAAGGCAGTCAGCATAGGGCATCTGCTTTAGGCCTGTGATTTTTTTTAGTGAGGTATTTCTGCGGCCTTTCCAGTTGTTGCAGATGTCTTGAGAGGTACATACCAAACGGGGCATTGTATTCTATAATGGGTCTAATGAGGGATGAGTACAGTGGGACAATGACCTCCTTTTTTCTGGATGAAAAGCCCTTAGTGATGAGGTGTGCCACATAGAAGGATTTCCTGACTGCTGTGGTGATAAGGGGGGAATTGTGTCCCCATATTCCCTCTGTGGAGGCAGGGAACTATGTTAGTGTTTACAGAGAAGGTAGCTGACATCAGGGGAGGGTGTGTCAAATAACTTCTAAGCTTATTTCAGCTGTGCTGCTCCTGTTTGCGTGATGTGCCACAGTACTGAGCGTGCCCTTTCAGGGGGTTATGTGCACTAACATCTAAGCTTTATTTAGCTCAGGGGAGCATGTTTCAATGTGGTTCCATGCTGCACCACTATTCTGAGTGTGGAAATCTGGGGAGTGTGAGTACTAAATGTCAAGCTTTGTATAACTATGGGGCATGCATTTGTGTGACATGACACAGTGCTGAGTGTATCTAAAAGGCAATGACATATTTATTAGTTTTTCCCCCTATTTCACTTAAACTAGGGCCATTAAATGATGTTAATGATATACTAGATAGGTGCAATTCATCTTAGGTAAACAATCACAAAGTCAGCACCTACAGCAGAGCACTATAAAGTATGCACACACCCTACAGTCTGATTCTTCCCCCATACTCTGTATCATTGGAGTATGGACTTGTAAATTTTAACTGAGAGAATGCTAGGGGCTGCTGCATGTCTGCTACATCTGTATGTGCTAGATGCTGAAGTCAGTGCTGCTGCTGCTGACAATAGGCCTAGACAGAGAAGGAGAAGAGTGTTCAGACCCAGGGTAACCTCCCAGGGGCTACATGAGCTGGAGGTTGTAGAGCACTACAGGGTGGACAAGAATGTACTACAAGAACTCACTGAGCTGTACTGCCCTCAACTCAGACCCAGAGCTAACAAAGGGGATCCCATCCCAGTGGAAACAAAGGTATGTGTAGCCCTTAGGATAATAGCTACAGGTACCTTCCAAAGACCAACTGGGGACATGATGGGGGTCTCAGGCATCAGCATCCAGGGTACTCCACCAATTCCTGGATGCCATGCTACCACGTGCCAGTGAGCACATTTCTTTTCCCCTCACCCCTGAGGTGAGGGCCAGCAATATGAAAAACTTTTACTGTGTAGCACATTACCCTGAGGTACTGCGTGCCATAGATTGTACTCATTTACACATCAAGTCATCACCCGATGAGGAGGGTAGAATCTACGTCAACTGCAAGGGGTACCACTCCATCAATTGCCAAGTCATGTGCAATGCCCAGGGTAGTTTTCTCATAGGTTTTCTCATAGGTTCATACTAGACTAACTGCCCTTGTTAGCCATTTTTAAGTCTAGCCAATTACCCCAAGTGAGAATCAAACCCTGCACCTTGTGTCTGTAAAGTAAACACCTTAACCATTAAGCCAATAAATGTGTGTGCTAGCCGCCCTGGCATTTATCATGATTGCCATATCTGGCACGTATCATAGCTGTACCAAATATTTGCTAGGGGGGACATCCCACATGGCCATTTACTGGGGGATGCCAGCTACACACTGGAACCATTGATGATGACACCCATCAGAAATGCACACACACCCATGGAAGAACACCATAATGAAACACACTCATAAATTAGGAACATCATACAGTGTGTGTTTGAGCTTCTGAAGTCAGTTCCGGTGTCTCAATATATCTGTTGGAAGCCTGCAGTACACTCTAGCCACATGTGCACAATTATTCACAGTATGTGCCATGCTACACAATGTGATCCTATGGAAACAGCTTCAGCAGGATCAGCAAAGGGAAGGGATACACAGCCCTCCACCAGTGCCTTGGTCACCACAGCCACACCTGCAGGAGGAGTCGGAGGAGGAACCCCCTGATGATGTCTCTGTAGGCAGACATCAGTTTGCCCAGTACACCCTGGCTTTGTTAAGAGATAATGCATAGCACATTCACTGACAACTTAGGGCCCTGGAGACTGACACCTTACTCCTACTCACATACATATAGTAAAATTGTTGATACCAGGCAACCCATATAACCTGTACCTATCCATGTATTTGGCTGTGTACTGCTTTCATCACACAGAATCAGCCTTGAACTACATTTTTGTCAACTGCTGCATTCACAAGATAAGTCTCTAACCTACAAACTACTTGTCAGGATTAATATAATACTGTATCATATGTATGGATCTGATTCATTTATGCAAGGAAATATAGTGGGCAATTGGACAGTTGTAACATCCACATGGGACTACAGATACCCACTCCAATAGTATGTGTCCCATAATAAGCACTAGGTCTCATGGTTGGAATATTCACTACATCACTCAAGGGAAATGTTAAACAGTGGGATCACATGATATTTGGACTACTGTCTATCCCAACAGATCATGTGCTGCTGTTCCCCCACCCCCAACACAGCAGAGTTCCCATACAACTGTTTTAACAGTAAGTCAGCAATGATATATCAGCAGACTAGGCAATCTCAGGGCTGTAACATAGTACTCTAACACACGTTGTATGTCCCACATAAAGCATAAATAACAACGTACATATTTATGATGTTGACTGTGTAGCAAATGACTCTTCTGTGTCTGGCAGCCTGTGTGGCTCAGTGGATTAGGGAAGTTAGCATGGGTGATGCTGTTGATGGTCCTAATCTGGAAATATTCACTTCTTTTGCACATGAGGGATGATTATGTCAGTGTTTTCTCATACTGTCATTCTGTGTGATGTAACATTATGAACCTCAGTCACATATTAATTACAGCAGACAGCTGGGGAATGCCGCGGACATTTTGAGTGAAGTGCAGTACTGCAGAAACAGGGACAGATGTCAATGTCAGCAACATACCTCTCAGCCTCTTAGTGCAAGAAATCTGGACAAAGCCTGACAAAATGAGGGGGGGGGTCAAAGACCCACAAATAAAGACATATTTTAAATACTGCTCTCATAAACTTAAAAAGTTGCTAGAATAACAGTGTTTGTTTCAACAGGCATTTTTCTGAAGGATTTGAAGTCAGACACTCAAAGGAATGTCATTATTTAGTGACTTCAGTTCTCAGTTCATCCAAGTGATTTGCCAGAAAGCCACAAATTTTATGAGGAACAGATGAAAATTATGAGACAAAACTCTGGACAGTTGAGAGGTATGGTCTGTAACACACAAAATCCCGGACTGGAGTACAGGTAGGTGTGACCTGGAGTCACTGTATATGTACTGATAGTCCCACTTGGCATGCCCAAACACTTAGTTAAAATGAGTACAATTCTGTTGCCCTGTAATCAGAATCATCTGTTATGTATAAATATGTCTATACATACAGATATATCCATATCCATATACATATACATCTGTCACTATCTCTCTCACATATACAGTATAGCTATTGTTATATAGTGTCAAATAGATATATACTGATATATATATAGCCATATATATCACAATGATACATAGACTCTCCCCATAAATCTACATAACACATATACATATCATGCACACACATACACACAGCTACATTTATATATACATCCCTGCTAATTACATAAATATGTGTGTGAATGTCTGTATTGTCCTACATACCCTAATACTCCTCCCACGAGTATCTGCAAAAAGCAGCAGATACCATAGCATACCCCATCTCTGCCATAATCAACAGAACCTTATCTGAAGCCAACATCCCCTCCATTTGGAAAATATCTCATGTAATACTACTCCATAAAGGAGGCAACTCCTTCGAACTGTCAAACTTTAGACCCATAGCTATTTTCTCACCACTGGCTAAAATTATGGAGAAGTGTGTCCATAAACACTTTATGCATTATTTTACCCAGAATAAGTTGTTGTTTAACTCTTGGCATGGTTTTAGGCCACACCACAGTACCACCTCAGCCCTCCTATCCTTCTCTAACACCATAAACCATAACCAAAATAATAGCAAGCTTTCTTCAGCCCTCTTTTTAGATTTCTCCAAGGGCTTCGATATGGTCAACTACCAAATACTCATGCACACCCTTAAGGCATTCTTACTAAATAGCCATGCACTTCAGTGGTTCCAGTCTTACCTGTGTACAATCCATCCTATGGCAGGACAAACTATCAACTTGTCTACTCGTCACCCTAGGTGTCCCCCAGGGCTCCAAACTAGGACCCCTTATTTTCTCTCTCTTTATTAATGACCTTACCACTGTCATCCCAAATGCTACCTCTATCCAATAAGTGGATGACTCCACCTTGATTTGTTCAGCCACCTCTCCGAGAGATCTAATAACATTAATCCAGAATACTTTTAATATAGTTGAAAACTGGCTCTCTAACTGTCAGCTGATATTAAACCCTTTCAAAACAAAGTTGCTTCTTTTCTCCTCTACTTGTAAGTCTTCCTCACTACTCTTTACCATAAAATCTAATAATGGTACCATTATCTCCCCAGATACACAAACCACTTTTAGGTGTCACAATAGACAACACCCTCAAATTTGATATACATGTCAATCAAACTATCAAAACCATTAACAAAAAACTTGACTCCCTCTATAAGATCAAACCTTTCCTTACTCCATTTGCTAGGACTGCTATTGCTCATTCCCATCTACTCTCCACTCTTCTTTTTGCCTCCGCTCTACTCACTAATTTGAACAAATATGCTCTTAGCAAACTCTCCAGCTGTTATAACCATATTGTTAGATTTGCAACAGGTATGGCCTATGGGACCCACCACTGTCACAACCTAAATCTTCTGGGATGGCTAGAATGGCCTAGCCTACTTCAGTACAACCAGCTTATAATTGCCCATAAAGGTCTCAACCACCCTGATAATACACCTGCACTTAAAAATATCATCAACCCTTATAGCAACCTGAGGTCACTTCGCTCTTCTAATAAACTACTGGCTCAAACATCCAAAATCAACAACTCTGTGGGGACTTTCCGTTTGCTAACTCTGTTGGAAAAACTTGGAACTCTCTTCCTGCTGCTCTTACTCTTGAACCATCTCTTACGCAGTTCAAAAAAAAGCCTCAAGCTATATTTCAGAACTCACTGGCTATGTCCTTGTTCAAAACCCGACTAGATCCTCCTCTATAGTCTGTAATCTTGTTACATTGCCTAGTCAATTTGTCTACACTAATTAAAAATGTATGATTATATTACCTGCTTGCTCAACTGGAGCCTGTAAACTGTGCGTAACTTGTAATCATTTTGTGAGTTTTACTGCATGTTCTACCTTGGAGCTTTTCTCCCTGGGCCTCCGCCGAAAATAGACATGTATCCAGTCAGACTATCCTGGTCAACAAATATAAAATAAATAAAATAAAATAATAAATAAATAATGGTGAATCGATCTGCACTATCACACATCCATACTGTTGCTCAAAGGATCCAAACTAAGGGAGTAACAGTGCATACTCCATTTACCTACAGTCCCCTGTGCCTGCTGGATGTTACCATGTAGAGAGACGCAGGTGGGCAGGTGGTGTAATGTTCAATGTTGTCAATGCATGTATAGACAGGGCGCATTGTTTCTGCCCGCAGGTTTGCCTATCTAACTTTTAGCAACCACATGTGTCCATATGGGTAACTGTACACAGATAGCTAGGATAATAAGAGTTATCTCACTGCTAGGATACTAGATCCAGATAACAGTACAAAGCATTATCACTCTGCAGGCCACATATGCTGTTCAACAGAAGCCTAGTTTGTATAATGCACAAGTACTGTGCCTGCAATCACATATACAACAGACTTAACCTGTGGTGTGTGCAATAAGTACTGTACTGTGATCTATAGTGAATAAGAATAGATAGGTATGGGTTCTAATCTCACTCCAGGCTACTTGGTGTGTGTATGTATCCCCCTGCAGAACAACTGCCATGCCCTCATAGGCTATCCACCTGCAATGGATATGTACTTTCTGGCTCTGTAACTTGCTGTGGCATCCAACCTACCCTCTTCTACAAGGCCTGATGATGTCATCCATCCTAAGACTACCAGCTGACAGTGTAAAAGCAGACTTAAGCCATGGTGTGTGCTATAAATACTGTGCTCTATAGTGTATAAGGCTAGATAGGTAGGGGTTCTAATCTCACTCCAGGTTACCTGGGGTGTGTGTGTGTGTGTGTGTGTGTGTGTGTGTGTGTGTGTGTGTGTGTGTGTGCGTGTGTGCGTGTGTGCGTGTGTGCGTGTGTGTGTGTGTGTGTGTGCGTGTGTGTGTGTAAGGTGCTCTGTGTGCCATTAGGCAGGGTTCTGTTTCAAGGGCGTGTTTAAGTCTGCTAGACAAATCTCTCTCACAAGCATGTAGTACTAACATAACATAACATACAAGGTTAATGTCCTTACAGTGAGTTATCCATCTACTATGTCTCCTACAGATAGGCATCATATGCGATCAAGCAGGGTCACACATTGCTCCATATGCAAGGCACAGATCACCTCTGAGTACTCTATATGCCACAAGTGACAATGACACTCATTGCAGACAGTCTCCATTGAACACATACTGAAGACATGAAGTATCCTTCTGAGGGACTATACTGTTGTGTGCAATTGCCAGTACAGCTTGGAAAGGTACATCACCAGATGGCCATTGGACTCAGATATTGGCATGCTGGGGGAAGAGTGCTTGGAGGTTATGAGTATGTCACTTACAAGTGACTGTGGTCTCAGCTATGCCATATGATTCCTGCCATACCACTGTATCTGTGTGGCCAGATTTGTGTACCCAGTTCGTTCATCTCTGAGTATGTAAATCACATCTTGCGACTGATGTGCTACTTACCAGGTACATAGGTCTAACTGATGGAAATTATGCTACATATATATTTGCATGGAGTTTATGGCCATTAGTATGTCAATAGGCATGTGTTTGCAATATTCTCGTGCAGGATAGTGACATACCACAGAAATTCTATGAGTGCTCACAATTTGCAGGCAAACAAAATTGTTAGCCACACTCACTCAGTAGTTACATGTATTGTGGTTAAATGGATTCCAAGCTGTAGAGAACCCAGGACTGTGCCCTACCGAGCACTGCTACTTACATTTCAGCTATTGGAGGCAAATGTCCCTATGTTGCATATGTATGCAAGCAATGGGCCACTTAGTGACCCCTACAGTGGCAGTATCATGGATGCCTAAGTAGGTGCTTTGTAAATGTTGCATGAGCAGGGGATACAGTCAGATGACTTGGCTCAGTCTAGGGGGTAGTATGCCCTGATGTACCCTCACCCAGGTCCTTGGTGACTGTCTCGGAAATGTCTACCACATGTAACAGTGATGCTCCCTCTGTGTGTAGAACACATATATGTGTGCTGATCATCTCTGTGATGATCACCCCTACGGGCATACAGAAATGGATACTCAGACAAAGAGGTGCATAGTTATGTTGGTCAGTGGATGCAGCATTTCTGTGCAAGGGTAAAACAGTTGTCGTTGTCCACTCAGCGGGTGTACAGCCAGTAGTGTCAATATGATTGCAAGGGTTTCCCAGTGTGTTAGTCATTCTTGTCAGATCACATGTGGGATGCAGCCTGGAATGTTACCATATGCAACAGATGCTGTGTATCTTCCAATGGAAGACCAGTTACAAACTGCTCTGTAAATATGGAAGTTATGGGACAGGTTGTAGGAATGTCATGTGTCACATGTGATGGGGACAAGGGAGTGTAGTTGATGCAGACAGTGTGGATGTACAGGTTAGGTATGAGTACAGACCCATAATATGTGGTATCATGACGTATGAGGTCACTGACAATCTGAGCTTGTCCTTTGAGGTCACACATGTAAATACATTGTGAGTTGTGGTTCTGCTTTGTGTGGGTGGCTACTTTTGTCACTTACCATGTCTACACAATATCACAACACTATGTGCTTCTTTTAGCTGAGGAGAGTGTTTTAGTGAGGCACCATCACCCCAGCTGTCACACAACACTGTTCACCTGTTATTGTACAGCCTGCTAATGATAGTTGTCCATCAGTGTGATTTTGCTGAGCCATGATGAGCCTGTGCCCCTCCTGTCATATACAGCTGAGTTCATGCAGTTGTAATGCTGCTGACATAATGCATGGGTGTAGAGCTCTACATACTTGCCTGTCCCATCTGAAGGGGGAGGTACAGTGATGTTACGTCAACCATCCCACAGGAGATAATAAATGGCTGTCTTGACATATTTGTCAGTATTGTTTGCAAAATGGGTACATGCTGGTAGTTCTAAGGTGATTGATCTGTGTCCGGATCCCACCAGTGAGGACCTCACATTTTGGGGGCTGTACTGGTCACCCATATTGGTAAACACCTGATGCACTATGTTGATTCCCCATATGGGGATATCATGGCACTGCTGCAGGGCACTGTAGGTTAGGACCTGGACCATCCTTTGGGCAAGTGAGCTGCAGCATGACTAAGCAACATAGTGTGTACATATTACACTTCACTAACATGTCTGTCTGTGCTTTGTAAAGACACCTTGCATAACCATGACTCTCTTCTTGCAACATGATGGAAGTAACTGCAATACATACTTACACAGAAGGCAACTAGCATGTAGTGCCAAGCGGTGTCCCCAGATGTCTGAGTCATGTCACCTGAAATGCCATGATAGGAGTTAGCATGGATATGAGCATTGACACTGTCATACACCTACTGACACTGGACCAAACACTATTACTTTTGCTCCAGGCCAGATCATGCCTACTGACTGTAACCGGGGGAGCCCATTGACTGTTACACTATGCAATGGATGTCAGACATATGTCTCAATCCACCAACTATGGCCTTAAAAGGTGTATGACAATATTAGGCCAGTAGGCCTTGCTGGAAACTGTGTACATCATGTACAGAGTGTTATGTCAGCTGGTGGATAGGCAAGTGTCTGGCAATTATACTCTGGGAAGATAGCATTGGGAGACCTATGCCACAATGATGCCAGTCAGCACTGGAGTTCAGCATCCATTATTGGCATAACCCATCTACCTATTTCCTCTCTGCAGTCACAGCCACTGTCAGTGACCTCTGACTGAGTACATTAGCAGGTGATTGCATATTGGGAGCTGTCACAGAATCCCACACAGAACCAGATGGCCTAAGACACTGTCAGTTGTAATCTGAGCCACTGACAAAGGCTAACTGCCAAAGACTGCACAATACTATCCTGTGACAGATCATCCACCCCTGCAAATAATTATATTGCCTGCACACCACACACAGTTGAGCCATTACACATGTAGTTATGGACACAGGGAGTAATGTAGCCTTTGATTCTCACTGGTCGGTAAGATGTGGGGATGCATTCACTGTTGTGCAGCCTATACCAACAGGTTTTGGATGTACATCCCAGACTGTCACTGCTATACTGAATGTGGTAGTCAAACATCTATCATTGTGTGCAATAGCACCCTTGCTATGTCACTACATAGGCATATCGTACACCTGTAGCAGCCACACAGGTTCTATGGTACACCAATACACAGTGTAGATAACCTGTCCTATGTAGTACATTTCATGACTGCACATGTGTAGTCTGTCTCCTAAATGCTTTGAAGGGGATGTGTATGGCTCCATACAGGGAGATGTTGGATCCCACTGTGTACCTCCTGCATATCCATGCCAGGACTAACACATGTCTCACCTGTTCTACATGCCTACAGCATTATTGTGGTATACATAGTACATGTTGTACGGACAGGTTTGTAACACAGACGGCACACCCTACATGAAACAGCCCCCCCCCCCCATGCATGTGAAGCACATATATACTGTGAAACAGTGTGTGCAGGTGACAAAATGTGATGCAGAGCACTCCGATCATAACTGGTGTCAGGCAACTGTCTGTACTGGACACAGGATATTTGTAGACGAGTCATCTCCATCAGGACAGCTTATAGATGTGTGTGTTCCCAAAATACTGGTGACACTTATCAATGGTAGCAGACTTGTTCACAGATTAGGGATGCATGAGTACACTGAATGCTGCCATTGTCCTTGTTAGCCTGTTATACACATATGAACCTATGGAACCATGCACTAACAGTGCTGTACCTTGCTGAAGACATATTTATGCTGTGCTGACATGCCATCCTGTGCTGCATTATTGCCTCTGTGTATCCATAGGTTATCCCAACAGACTCCTGAAATAGAAACATAAAGAGGACCATGACACACCTGTCATATTGTAACTATACAACCATTACAACATCATACAACATAAGGTACACAAAAGTATGTGGCGTACTCATGACAAATGCCAGCATATAGTATCTGTCATTGACCACTACATGTGACATGGCAAAACATCACTGCATTGCACGAGTACATGTTAATTAATATAGTTACCCTGTGCATCAGACACATAGCTTCATTTCCCTACATCGATGGTGAAGATGAAAGGGATGTGTCACAAGTATAATCACTTGCACAGGGTGTTGTGTGTGGTTGCATGAGGCCTAGGCTGATCCAAAAGGTTGACAGCATGTGTGTGAGTCAGGAAGGGAAGCAGATAAGATGGACCATGGAAAGGTGTCGTGCGTGTCTGTAGGTGACCTGCATTTGACAGTGGTGTGTGTGTGAGTGTGTGTGTGTGTGTGTACACAGTCAAGCTCAGTGCTAGCCCTATGTGTGTGTGTGTGTGTGCGTGTGCATGTGCATGTGCGTGTGTGTGTGTGTGTGTGTGTGTGTGTGTGTGTGTGTGTGTGTGTGTGTGTGTTGGACAGCTTTGGACTGTACATGGTAGAGTTGACAGTTCACTCTCTCCAGCAGCGAACACGAGAACTGACTCTGCCAGGAGTTGTACTGGCACCTCCATGCCAAAGGTCAGAAATGGTGCTAGTACCTAACAGTGACTGCTGTCTGCTGGGACAGTGTTCCCTACAAGAATGCCCAGGACCACGAGCCCATGGCCTGCCATGTCATGGTGTGCACAGCACACTCCACTCAGTAGCACTGGATGTAATGCCACTACGAGAGCATGATTGTGCATGGCCACGTGGACTCTCAGCAGATGGGGTTACTGACCTACATCCATGAGTCTGACACTCGACTCCAACCACCCACTTCAGCACAGAAAATGTGCAGTCAAATACAGACACTGTCTCAGCCCATCTTCTGTCCACTGCATCAGTCAACCTGTACAGGGTATCCCCTGTGCGGTGGATGCAGTCATGGATGTCACACTGTGCTGCATCCATAACCCTATGCATACATCTGATGTTCCATTGAGAACATGCCTGTGCCTCCATGACAGCCCAAAACATGCACTGAGTAACTTATTATGTGACACCTCCAACAGGTGGTGGACAGACAGCAGGCCTCCTACAAGCACCTCTGTCAATCCGCTTGGTGGGACCTCACCAGCTCTCTGATTATGGCTACTGTCTACCCTCACTGGAGCCATAGTTGAAACACTTTCCTGTTCACTGTCCTCACCCTCTGGCTGTCCAATATCTGTGACCTCTGGGAACTGGGTATGTGTGAGCATACTAACTGTGTGTGGTGACAATGGAGATTGAAGAAGGTTGTCTGCCTCTAGGACAGATTCAGTCCCCAACACCCCCACCTGTGCCTCACAGTGGCCATCATCATCATCAGAGTCTGGTTGACACTATCTGGTTGTGTAGGGGCAGACATCAACCACCTTCGGTCATCTGTGTTAAGAAAGAAAAAAGAGGTACATGAATATCTGCACTATTATGTATAAAAAAATCCACCTATACTCATAATAACAAAGATCCATAACTGGATTAGTGGTCAAACATTTTTCTTCTCCACTTTCATCCAAAATAGACTTCCTCAGAACAAAATACACACTCAACTCAAGACCTTTATAATAATCACTTCAAGTAAATCAAGTAAAACATGACCAGTAAAACTTACCTTTCAATTAATCAATATGAAACTATACTTAATAAAACAACACATAAAACTCCAGTAAACCTCTCTTAACAAATATATTGAAATAATTGTTTCACTGCCTTGCCTAATTCATTTTCTTTTCAACCTTTTGTTTTTTAAAAGGCATTTTAAAGTAATTGCCTCATTTAAACTAGGAGGCTTATCTGCTCTTAACTGTCACTGCCAAAGTATTTCACTTTGTTCAGCTGCTCTCCTGTGATTACCCCCTCTAAGATCTCTAGGTACCTGTTCAAGATTGAAAATAAAAACATTCTACTCTGTTTACTCATGAAAGTATGTTTAAATAGGACATTATTCTGGCCATTAACTTTAATAGAATATAAATGTTCCTTAACAAAAGAGTGTAGTGCTTACCAAGAGCAGGACCATGGCCTAGGGCAATACCTGATGGACCTGTGAAAAGGTGAGGGTGGGGTAATGTCAGTACCAATGCATGTTGCAGCACAACATGGTAATATGTCCATATAACTCACATTTATGGTAGCTACTATGTTACTTGTTGTATTGGTCACATTCTGAGTATGAGAGTACAACTGAAGTTAACCTCCCCAAAGAACAAAGACCTGCCACCTGCTTAAAAGTATGTACAGCCTGATACACTGACTGCTACAGTATTACAGTGCTGATTACAGTAAGCCTACCTGCACACTCCTCAGCTGTGGAAACTGTGGCACCCACCTCCACGATGTATGTTGTGATGGATGCCTGAGAGCTGTCATGTGTGTCTAGGTACGCCAGGAATTCCTCAGTGGCCAAGAGTGGTTGTTCCACTGCATGGCCTCCAACAGTGAAGGCACAATCCCTAGCTACATCTGTCCTTTGTCATACAGCATTGACCATGCCTGTTGCTCGGTGTCAAACTTGCTCATATGTCCTACCCTGATGGCCTATGCCATTCACATCATGGATAAGGTCTACCCACAATGCAACCCACTGTTCCCCATTTTTGCCTCCCCCTGGACAGTAGGATGTGATAATGTTGCCTTAGTCCTTCCAGTATAATTTCATTTTCTACATCGGAGAGGGGGCATGACATCTAGGGTACATGATTCCTGAAAGACAACAAAAGGGGAACACATTACAGGATCACATACACTAGTGATTTCTATTAGCTTTTAAAATAAAGGACAATATTACAGGTGTTTGCACAGCAATTCCTCTGTGTTAGTAACGTTGTATTTACAAAGAAGCAAGGATCACATACATGGAAGTACACTATGTAGTGATACAGCAAGGACAAAATGGCTGGCACTATCCACTGCTTGCTCACACATGTTGCACTCCAGAGTGTGCAAAAAAATTTTTTAAGCAATGGATGGAACTATTATAAACTAATTGATAAATTGACCCAATTTATACACTTTTTGGCACCAAAATGACCCAAATATGCTGTGAGACAGTGTGTGGATACAACTGAGATAGTGGCAATAGTCAGCTAGTCCCATGTGTGTCATGACAGATACTGATGTATGATCATACACTCAACACTTGAGTCTACTGTGGTGTGTCCCATACAGGCAACCTACTGATAATATGTCATAAGACAATGCACCCTTGATTTATTGTATGTCCTGTGTAGGTGTAAGACAGCAGGATATCAATGACATTTTATTATCACAGGTCTAAGACAGGCTTAATGCTGTAATATAAATCCAAAAATAGCATTGAAACAACCAAGAATCAATCAAGAGCAAGATGCTATTGTATGGATACACTAGTAGAAAAGCTGAAAACCAGCAAGCAATAATACTACCAGTTTAATAGAAATAAAAAACAAACTGTCTTTAAACATTCGATTAAGCGCTTTCATCCACTACCATTTGGACTTCATCAGAATACATTAATTGATAAATTTACCCAATTTATACACTTTTTGGCACCAAAATGACCCAAATATGCTGTGTGGATACTTTTTTGGCATTAAGCTTAAGGCCATGATTCTGACACCAGTCGTCACAGTGAGGCCGTTCTGAAGGATGTCAACATCACTTGGGGAGTTAATAATAGCTTCCAACTTGCAATTGTCTGTGAACTTTGGCAGCCAGAGTTCCTTCATGTTGGCCTGGACTTCAGAGAAGTAGATACCACCTAGGACCAAACCCTGTGGGACTCCACTCATAACTAGTAGGCAGTCTGACTTGGAGTCAGCTACTTTCACACTGTGGGTTCTATCTGTGAGCCAGTTTGCAACCCACCTAGTGATATAGGGGTTGATGCCAAGCTTAGTGAGTTTTTCTATGATTCCTGAGTGGGGAATAATATCAAAAGCCTTGGCCAGATCAAGGTAGGCTGTACAAACCACCTTGCCTTCATCCACAGCTCTGATGACTGACTCAAAGAAGTCGACCAAGTTGAGCAGGCATGATCTACCCTTCACAAAACCAAACTGTGTGGGATCCAGAGTTTGGAGATTCACTGTATCCTTGTTTATTAGATCCATGATGATGCATTTCATAGCTTTGCATATCAGACTCCTTTGTGGAGAGGGATGACTGTAGCAGTACGCCATTCAGTAGGGACAAAGCCTGAGATGAGGCTGTGATTGAACAGAACATAGTTGAGGTGCCAGTTCACTCTCTAGTTCATATAGAACACTACCAGGGATATTGTCAGGTCCCATAGAAGCTGTATTCTTGGCCTTGGACAGTGCTGTTTTAACCTGTGCAGCAGTAATACTGGGTGCCTGGCAATCTACTGGTATTGTGATTGGTCCTTTAGGGGGGTAAAGTTGGCACTGAATCTGTTGGCCAGTATACTGGCAATATCTGTTGGCTAGGTATAGGAGGTACCATTGTGCAGTAGCTCAAAGCAAATCTGGGTATTGCCGTGGAGATTCTTTAAATAACTATAAAAGGCCTTGTGGTTGTCTTTACTATCTGCTGCAATTCTGTTTTCATACCTAGCTTTAGAGGATTTGATGAGGGATCTCAACTTTTTGTTGAGGTAGATAAAAGAGTTTTTCCAGTCTTTGGACTACACCTTATTCCACATCAGTTTCCTCTTTCTGTTGTAGAGTTTATTTATGGCAGGGGCCCACCAGATTGGCTTCCCTTTTTTGGAGGAGAGTATGTTGGTTCTATTGGGTACGGCGAGATCCATGCATTTGTGTACTTGTTTGTACAGTGCATTGGTGTATGATTCTGCAGCCACACAACTATTCTCCATTTGCATGGGTGACGTGAAGTTAGCCACCTCTATTTTTAGGATCTCAAAGTTAGCTTTGGAGAAGTTTTTCATGGTGGTTACCTTTGCTGGGGGGGGGGGTGGGAAGGATGTGGATTCCCAAGGTGATTAGTTTGTGGACATATCTAACCAGGGAGGAGCTGACTATTGGTGTAGAGCAATGGTTGCTCATGTTAGTAATGACCAGGTCAAGGATGTTGCCACCTCTAGTGGGGGTAAGAATGATCTGGTCCAGGGCATTGGAATTAATGAACTCCAGGAAACGTTGGGCAAGTGTATTGGTACATGAGTAGTTTACCCAGTTAATGGAGGGGTAGTTGAAATCGCCTAGTAAGAGATTCTTATGATGGACCCTAATATTCTCCAGGGTGCTTAGGAACATGGAGTGCAAATCTTGGGACATGGTTGGGAACCTATATCAGGCTATGACTTGAATCACTGTCTTACCCAATGTTACTTGCACCTGAAGTATCTCTGATGCATTATGTTGGGCTACCAGTCTGGAGGTGTGCACATTCTTTATGAATATGGAAACACCACTGCCTTTGGAGCTTTGGTCTAAGTTCTGGGGCCAAAAGGTGTGGAATGAGTTATAGCCTGGTAGTGCAGGGTTATTTTCTGCTACCTTGAACCAGGTCTCTGTTACAGCACAAATCTCGATGTTCTCCATTTTAAGGCATGCCTCGAGCGAGTGCATTTTGAGCTTTAGACTTCTAGCATTCAGCAACATGACCTTCAGATCGCATTTGTTTGTAGCTGTTACAGTGGTAATTTGGTCTTTGAAACACCGCCTAAAAAAGGCACTACAGGGGTGGCAAGAGCCTTGGCCAGTATCCAGAAGCCCAGGGGTAACAGATGCAGTCCATCTTTGGCGAAGCATTGAGGTCTGTCAATCATGTTATCCCATGCAGACAGATACTGGATCCCCTTAGAATGACACCAGAAACTTAGCCAATTGTTGAAATCAATCATTTTCTGCCTGTACTGTGGTATCATTCTGGGTGATGGTAGGATGCTGCTCAGAACTAGGGTCATACCCGCTTGGCTACATAATCCGAGAGCTCCTCCATGACTCTTTTCATGTAGTCCAGGGAAGGTACATCTCAGGTCATTCACACTCACATGTACAATGACAGAGTCATATTTTTACCTGTTGATGAGTGACCTGAGTGCATGAATTATGTGTCGGATCCTGGCACCTGACAGGCAGCTGACTGTTACTTTCTCCTTATTCAGCCTAGTGAGTGGGACATCAGTGTGCCTCACTATTGAGTCACCTATGACTAGAGTGTTGGGCATGCTGTTTTGCCTTAGAGGCTTTGGTTGAGTGGCACACTGTTTAGGAGAGTTATGTGCCTCATGATTAGCGTTGTGATATGGTGGTCAAGTGCATTTCTGCCTTGGAAGGCTCTGCTGCTTGGGTAGATTTTTATTGAGAGTTGAACATGCATTGAGAGTATTTCATTGAGAGTTGAACATGTATTTTGCCATTAATGCCTTAGTAGGTTTCTTTCTACATGTTGCTGCTGAAGGGCAGATTTGCCTGCTATCACAGGCCTTACTTACATCCATTATTATGTCTTTGGCCTTCTAGTGGTGTACTATTGCATCAGAGTCCAAAGTACACTCCCATTTTTTGTTCAGTGCTTTGCACAGCTCCGCTGAAACATGCTTAAATGACTGTAACTGGCAATTACTATGTTATGTTTAAACCAATTGTTTTAACTAAGAATTGTGTGGCATGGCAAGTTAATGCAGTGGTCTGCAGGTGTGATGGTCTTGGGTTCAATATATGGGACAGGTGTTTATTTTGTAAGTGTGTATTACAAGTTTAAAAACACATATAGTCAATATAGCTCTATTTAGCTGAGCTTAGCAAAGCTGAGCAATGTGACTCGTTGTGCAGCAACACTTTAAAACATATAAACAAAAGAAAAATGGAGAGACAGGAAAGTAGTGAAATGGGGTGCAAGCAGGGGGAAAACATAATGAAAGGCAGATAGGGATGTGCAGGAAGGGTGTAGGAAAGAACCATAGCTATCCATTTCTTGTACAGCAACAACTGTGCACTTTGACAGAATTTGTATATGACTTTGAACTCTCAACCTCAGAGAGAGAGGTGAGGACAACATAACTGCATTGTCAAGTCAACTGGACAAAAATTACATGTGTTCAGTGGACACGTGAAATGGAGAGCTATGTATGGAACAAATTTTTTTTTTTTGGACAGGTGCCCATTTATTTATTTATTTTTTAAGGTGAGAGTGGAATGTTGGGGAACGGGCATAGGTATGTGTGGGGGAGATAAACTGGGTAGGTAAGAATGCATTAGCAGACAGATAAGACAGCAGACAGGGGTGGTGTGTGACACATTAGGAGGGTACCTTGGATAGGGAGGGTGTTGTGGAATCCAAGCCCCATGTGCCTCCAGATGACAGCAGCATGACTCACATCCCCACCCATGGGACTGTTGGCACTGCTCCTTCACTACCCTGGGGGTGGCAGTGCTGGAGGCTGGGCACCTAGGTGAGGCTGCTCCACCAGGTCAGCCAGCATGCCCTCAATGCAGCACAGGAGGCAGTCAAGCTCATGGTAGACTATCCTGCACACCAAGACCAGCAGCTCATCCTAGGTGACAACACCCCCTCCACCACCGCTCCCAGAGGGAGGCCAGGCCCTGTCCCATGGGGCTGTAGTACCCAATGCCGCAGATAGTGCAGGGACAGCAGAGGGGGCACTGGGACTCTGTGCCACTTCCGGTCGAGTCAAGGTATCAGATTAGCTGGAACAGGCCTACCTTGATGTGCTGTGGTAAATGTGGTATAGCAATAAGGTATGGTTAGTAATAACCAAAACATTGTTAGTATTAACAGACTGGAACATCATTTTAATTAATCCAAATACATATTAATGTATATTATGTGTAACACAACAGTAAATAACATAACAATCAGTATGTTAACAGCATGCCAGTAAGAAGTAAAGCATAAGGCCAAAGAAACAGTTTAAGAAAATTTGTTAATGTTGAATCATAATAACACATAACAATAATACATCACATTTTGCAAAAATATAGTTAGTTTAACAAAATATGTTAATATTAAATCATAATAATTCTTCTTCTTTCGGCTTTTCCGGGTTAGGTGTCGCCACATGGATCACCTGTCCACTCGTGATTGGCAGTGGGGTTTTTTACAGTGTTGAGTTGCCAGCCCAATGCCCATCCTTCCACAGAAGACACACACTCACACACACACACACTCATGCCTAGGGCCAATTTAGAGTGTCCAATCCACCTACAGCATGTGTTTGGGATGTGGAAGGAAACCGGAGCACCCGGAGGAAACCCACGCGACCACAGGGAGGACATGCAGACTCCGCACAGAAGGCACCCCAGCCAAGGATCGAACCAGAGAATCTCTTGCTGTGATGTGGCAATGCTAACCACTGCACCGCCACGGCCACCCAATATTAAATCATAATAATAAATAGCAATAATAAATAAATGAAGATAAGGGGTGAGGAGAAAGAGAGAGAGAGAGAGAGAGAGAGAGAGAAATAATCCATTACTGACAATGCAGGTTATATCCCTGAAAAAACTGATAATAGTGTCAGTTTTGAGTACAGTGACTATGATTCTTCTATAGCTGATGTAGCACATACATACCTCTCAAGCTGTTAGCATGGGTTAGTATGGGACGAGAAATAACAAATGCAGGTGCACAACTACACAGAACACTTTCACATAATGTGGACTTCTATAACTACAGAGGTGTCACTAGTTGATCAGACTCCAAAGCCTATTGCAGAATTCCCACCTATTGCGCCTAACCAGCTAGCATCTCGCAATCCAGCTAAGCAGAGCTGAGCAGCATGAAAACTTGCACAACTGAGGTTTTGGCTAAGCTTAGCACCGCTCAAACAAAAGTAGCTGTTAGCATGTTTAAGCAGTGTTCAGCACAGTGCAGCAGTGCCATATTTCACAAATTTGATTTTAGAATTAAACATATATAATAAATTAAATTACAGAGATCTTATCACTGCAGCAGACTCAAACCCAGGACCTACTAAGCATTAGGCTGTATCTCTACACTTTTAGTTACTTGGATACTTTGAAAGCTACTATACCTTCACATATACTACTGGGCTACCTGTTAGTGTTGCTAAGCACCATAGTGTGCCACACAAACATGCTTAAATAGATCCAGACATACTGAATTACCTTCAGTTTCTATTTTTAGATGTCCAGTAACTGTCAGCTATGTGTGTATGAGTGTTGCTCAGCTCTGCTGCACTCCTCTCTGCTCCTCGCAAACAGCAATTAAAACAAATGTAAAATAAGAAAAATACATAATTATGATAATTAATGACATCTGGTTTCTATTTTTAGATGTCTGGCAAGTGTCAGCTGTCTATACATGTGCACGGCTTGGCATTCTTGCTCTCCATAGTGAGCCACACAAACATACACAAAAATGGAAAAAATGTAAATATAATATTACACATTTGACCCAATTCACAGCATTTCAACAGTAGCGAGCCTCACCCTGTAGGCATCCACAACCATGGGTCGGCTCTACACTTCTCCCTATCTTCTTCTTCTTCTTCTTTTGGCTTTTCCCGGTTAGGAGTCACCACAGTGGATCACCTGTCCGCTCATGATTGGCAGTGGAGTTTTACAGTGTCGAGTTGCCAGCCCGGTGCCCAACCTTCCACAGAAGGCACACACACGCACACATTCACACCTAGGGCCAATTTAGAGTGTCCAATCCACCTACAGCATGTCTTTGGGATGTGGGAGGAAACAGGAGCACCCGGAGGAAACCCACGCAACCACAGGGAGGACATGCAGACTCCGCACAGAAGGCACCCCAGCCAAGGATCGCACCAGAGAACCTCTTGCTGTGAGGCAGCAACACTAACCGCTGCACCACCGTGGCTGCCCCTCTACACTTCTCCCTATACTGCTTCAATATCCTTGTTCCTATGTTCTCCCTCAGCAGCTTGCCATCATTAATATGCATGGTGAGCTGCAAAGCGTAGGTCATGGCTGTGTACACAGATATACTCCTTGTAGGCTCCATACAGTGCCTACATGGAATTTATTAAATCCTTGGGCATGTGTATATATGATCTGTCTATACATATCTATAAAATCCTAGGCATATTAATCAAATTCCATTCAACTGTTTTAAACTATTATATCAAAATCAAATTTGATTTAAAAATATATAACAAAATATTCCAATGTTCCATATTGCATCTATCAGACCATTTTATTTTAAGCCCAGAGATAGCCTTTAAAAACTATAAGAAAAACTTTTATTAAATAAAGCAATCATATATATATATATATATATATATATATATATATATATATATATAAATATATATATATATATATATATATATATATATATAATTTGATATCACCTCTATGCATTTCTATACATATTCTCACTTATTCCACTCTATCTATAACCATTAATTCAGTTTGTTTTACTTTGGCATACCTCTATATAACGTAATAAAATACATTGCTTTAACAGTTTCACTGTGTGTTGTCTTTTGTATGCTGCAACCACTATTATAATGTTTAATTATGTTAACATTTCATATACAACAGAATAAATGTCCTTTACTTATTTAAATGTGTGCAGCCCTTTAAGTTCTGCAGTTGCCATACACAAACACAGCTACTCTGCTTTCAGTCAAATTAGCTATTTATCATATAAAATAAATATATTTTAAAGGGCTCTGTCCTACTGCTTTAACCCCCCAGATCACTTCACACAGGAATGGATGTGACTAGAGTGACTGACATGCATAATGGCTGTGATGTAGTATGTAAATGATGCATGACTGACATGGTTATACTGCTCGGAATTTTAAAAATATGGAGCTTTGTTTCACTGACTGCATGCTTTGCCTTTTACAGTGAGTTCGCAGTTACAGTTTTGTCTATTGATTAAATCAGTGAGTGCACAGTAACAGTGGTATGCAATTATACTTTCCAGTATTTTCAAAATATGGAGCTTTGGTTCACTGACTGCATGCTTTGCCTTTTACAATGACTCTCTGGGTAGTAACAGCTGTAATCCTGAATGTTGTTATGAATGTTCCCGATGTTCAAGCACCCCCATTTTACAGCTCAAAAGTTTATCTGTTTCTTCTATAATTGCCTTTTTTTCATCACTGTAGTGGTAGTAAAAGCTACCCCATTTTTTTAGCTGAAAAGTGTAATGTATTTCTTCTAACTTTTTTATGTTTTTTTAAAGTTTAATGCATTTCATCTATAATTGCTTTTTTTTTTTCCAAGTCTCTTGTATTAGCAACAGATGTTAGCCTGAAATGTGATTTTTCTATGTTTTGTTTTTTCAAAATGGGGCTAGCTAGAACAGAGTAGCGAGTAGTCCGATTTGAGCTTTCAGTTTGCGTTTGTCTGTTTAGTGAATTAACACATTTGTCGAATCTGCTTGTTTATCAGGATGAATATTCATGCGGGTGAGTAAAACACTGCAATGTTTATTTATGACAGCTGATGGGTGGTGGGCAGAGTTTGGGCGGCTGTTGCTATTGCACATCTGGGGGTCAATGCAGCAAAACAAAGCCCTTCAAGGTTTCATTCTTTTTAAAATTAAGTAAATATCAACAAACTTTTACAAGTTAAAGTTCATAGAACGGAAGAAGAAATGGAATGGTCCACTATGAGTTTATAAAGAAATGCAATAAATAATAATATTTATTGCCTTTTTTAAAATTATTATATTAAAAAGTGTTACGTTGTGTTTTTTAAAATTATTATATTAAAAAGCATTATGTTGTGAACTTTGAAGTCTTCCTATTAGAACAAATATTAATATTGTAATAAAACATGTTACCAAAGACAAAAGCAGTGCTTTAAGCAAATAAGGAATAGAAAAAAAGGAACTAGACACTCAGTCACTTTTCCTTTAGTTTTTAGCTTTTGTTCTGTTTTGATGACCATCTGCTTTTAACTGCATTTCTTTATAAACTCATAGTGGACCATTCCATTTCTTCTTCTTTATCCAAAAGTCCATTCTTCTGTGAAAAAATCCAGTGCTTCATCTAATTAATTCTAAGTCTTTTGTCCTGATAAAAACATTTAGACTCATAGGAAACAGTATTTGAGCTTTAATGTTAGAATGGAACACAAGCTTTTCTTTTAGAAATGAGGACAGAGGTATAATCATTGTCAAATCTAATTGTTTTACCTCTCAAAATAACTGGAGAGTTATTCCAAGCTGTTTTAAGGACCAAGTCCTTATCCTGTGTGGAAAGAAATGTAACTATTATTGATCTTGGTGTGGGCTGGGTTTTTATTGCAGAATTATTTGAAAGGGATCTATGTGCTCTTTCTATCCCAAAAGACAGTGACACAGGGAAGTTCGGGATTTTTGGAAGCCAGTTGTTCAGAAAAGTATCATAATACTTCCTTCTTCTTTTTCAGCGACACCATAGAGTCTGATATTATTCCTTCTAGATCTGCTTTCGAGATCATCCACTTTTTTCAAGAGAGAGTTGTTTTGCTTCAATAGAAATTCAACCAGGCTCTCATTTTTATTTAATCTACTATCCATGTCCTTCAAAGATTCTTCCACGGAGGTAATTTGATCAGAATGTCTCTTTATAACTTCATTAGGCGGACCAATTTGTTTCTTATTTTCCTGGTTTATAATGTCCATTTTATTCCCCCACTTTGTCAATTTTTATTGAAATTTCCTGTAAACTAGTTACAAGAGACTGCAGCTCTCTCTTCATTCTATTTTCTTGTGAGGAAGCTTTAGAGTGACTCATAGCTGTTCTTAACTGATGGAGAAACTTCTGACAGGAAGAAAAACAAAACAAAATAAAATCCTCAAAATCTGATTTCCTTGCTGAATTCTCATTATTTCTTGTTTATAATAATATAGAACGAGGTTGAAGACAGTTTTTTTTTGGTTAAATTGAAAAAAATCCTGTCAAAATAATTGAACAGAAGCAGAGCAAAATTTTTATGTTGTTAACTGCTCGGCATCTTAGCCACACACGCTCAACAAGAAATTTCTCAATGCGGATGTGTTTATTGAGATATTTACAGAAATATAAAACATATGGTTAGATGTATAATTTTAAATATAAATAACATTAGATATCACTCAAGCTGAAAAACTTGCAGCACAAATTTCAAAGACACTTTTCTTTAACAACATGGAAGGTTTCATCTGTTGTCATGCGATAGTTTGTAAGTCACTTGGTTTTTGGTATTAAGTACGTATGGAAATATTTAATTTCATAATTACTAAAAAACAGCTAGCAATATCTCAGTTATAGTGTGATATAAAAGAATACTGGCAATGATTTTTCCTGCCTCCCACCATGGCATATCACATTGTACCCCCGCAAGATCATGTAAGGCTTCAGATTTCAAAATTTGAACATAAATATGAAAGTATGAATAATAAGTGATTAACGGTGATTAATTTTTCTGTTGAAGGGCATCCTAGATTAACAATCTTGGTGACATTTTGTTAACTCCTCACACTTTCTAATGCTGCTTAGTATTTGCTCATAAGTCACTTAGCTAAAGAAGCCAGACCTAAAAAAATGGTCTGGAAGCTGTTAAGGGGCTATGGGTGTGAACTGGAAGTATATAAAAAGCACTATAAGCTTGAAGGAAGCAGTTAGCACGTCATACTTAATAAATATGCAGATATGAGTTTTGCTCAGGTGGCATAGTGGGATGAAGCCCTGACTATGGCCCAGCCCACCTGGGTTTAATTTGTGGCTTGAATGATAGAGCAGTAGGGGGGTGGGTGGTAGGGCACTTTCTGATTACTCTCCATAAGTGGAGGTATGGTCCATGGATGGGATTTGCCCTTGGATGTGGTTGGTGAGCTAGGCAATAGTGAAATGGAAGTGGGTAGGGCATATAAAAAATAAATAACATGGATGGAAACAAAGCCTGATGAGCCTCTGGGAAGTCCTTAGGCTCTACGACCATCCCCAACAATTCCGAAGTAAGTCCTGTGGGGTAAGAGACTAGCTTGTAGACCCAGCATGGACATGGGCCCCTGGGGGGCCAGGCCAGGAAGAATGCTGTGCAAGGGTGCAGACCAAAATATAGAGTCATAGGTTCATAGGTAGGTTCTAGGCTATCGGCCCAAGGGCTTATGTAAGCCTAGTCAACAAGGTTCCCTGGCTTACGCCACCCAAGAAAGTTATTTTCCTGTGCAATATACAGATATGAAGTGAGGCTGTTTTGGTGGTGACACACCCACTTCCACATTCTGATCCCTTGGAGACCAGCACAGTTGATCTGCACCAGAGATATGATGTTTTAAAGAAGATACCAGCATGAGCAAATGGAGAGGTAGAGGAAGCAAAAAATGAAATACTAGTATATGTCAGACACATATGGATGGCTTTACCTACAAAGTTTTGGACTGACTTTTATATCTTGAAACATATGTCTTACTTTGTCCCTGTATTTGGCTTATATATTTATATCTTATCTATATCAAATATATATGTTCATAGGTAAGTACTAGGTTAGCAGCCTATGTGGGCCAGTTTAAGCCTAGGCATTTTCCCTCAAAGGTGAGAATCAACCCCTGCAGGGGGGGGGGTGTTTAACACCTTAACCTTTATGCCAAACTCCAACCCAAAATGCACTGAAGCTTCCCTGACCATGTTTTACTGTGTATCATTTTTTTAAATTAATTTGATATGCAGATAAGGGAAGTGGTCATCATAGACCCTTTATAACTTCATCCTTAGTCATAACATTAATGGGAATGCAATATCAGCTCATTACCATGTCTCTGAATTGAATAGTGTTATGTCAGACATGACCATACTCATATTTTCTCTACTTGTACACACATCGTGATAACATAGGCACCTCCCTACATAAACACACACAAACACATTATCAGAAATTCACCCCCTCACTCATGCACACACATCAGCATCACATACATACCTCCCATAGTACGATAACCAAGACATACATGCACACACACGCGCGCACACACATACACACACACACGCACACACACACGCACATGCATTGTTGCTTTCTCACATTAACTTGGCAGAGGTAATTTGGAGTTGACACTATTTCTTGTGGTGTACATATACATGCATACATGTAAATATTTCAAGCATAGGCATCAATGCTCTTCTAACCTGGCAATACACAGAAGCGCTACTACCATAATAAGTGTCCAGGATGGTCTTAAAAATATCTAAACTAGTACTTGCTTTAATGTAATTTGGTAGTCTGTTCCATGCATCAGTTGCTCTCTCAGAGAACCAATTAGTACACTTCTCATTCCTATAGAATCTTCTACATAGGTTGTCTGATGACACAACTACTTTTTGATAACCCCAAACATTTCCAGAGGTAGTTGACTCTAAATGCCCTATATACCTGAGTAAGATCTCCACTTAAATATCTATAAGAGACATGGTACAAGTTCAGATATTTTAGTCTTTCATAATAACTTAAATGTTCATATCTATGGATGTCCTTGTTATATTAACACTGTACTCTTTCCAGTTTACTAATACTTGTTTTCTTATAACGTTTCCACATTGTTATTCAATTCTCAAATGTTGGTCTAATTTAATTGATAAACAATGACTTCATCATTTCTGATTTCCTGGACTTAATAAATCTTTTTAAACAGCCTATATTTCTATAACTATCATTAACCAATTGGATGATATGATTAGAAAAACTCAAAGCTGGATCTACCCATATGCCTAGGTCTTTAAATGATTTCACATTTTCAATCAATGTGTGCTGTATAAAATAGCCATCTTTCAATTTATGTCTTCCAAAAATCATATGCTTAGTTTTTGATGGATTTATCAGCATATTATTCTAGTGTGGCCAAATGGTCAACTTAGTCAAGTTCTTTTGCAGACATGCCCTATGTGTAACACATGCAATTAGATTACCCAATTTCAGGTCATCTGCATACAAACTGTAGAACACCTCAGATGAAAAATATAGGTCTGAAAGATACAAGTTAAACAAGTAAGGGCCTAGGACAGAGCCCTGTGGGACACCCTGACTGTAGCCAAGGATTTCGCCTGTCCAGTTGCTGTATGATACTTGCCATTTCTTATTTGTAAGCCATGCAACTATCCATCTTATCAAGAGTAAATCAATACCTAGTTGTTCTAACTTATTCACAAGTTTTTTTTGTGTATGACCCTGTCAAATGCTGAAGTTAAATCTATATAAATGACATCACAGCATAATTGTTCATTCATAGCTGTTATTATATTGTTATAAAACATCACGTTACAGGTGGTAATAGGTTTATTTTCAACATATGCATGCTGATCTATGGTTTCAAGTTGCAATGTTTCCAGTTCTGATGATAACTTATCCAATATTACATTCTCTATTATTTTTCCACAACATGAAAGTAGACTTAAGGGTCTATATGAATCTGGGCTTGTCCTACTCCCCTTTCCCTTAAAGACATGTTTAATATGGCATGTCTCCAATCTTGATGAATCCCACCCCATATTTATATGACCGAGTAAATAATAGAAATAATGGCTCTATAAGTTCTGGCTGAAGTGTTCTCAGGTCATTATTACTAATTCCATCTCCTCCCAGTGTTATTTTATTTTATTTTTTTATCCAGTTTGCATAGTTCTTTTTCAATATATTTTAATTAGATTTCAGTATCTGATCATCTGGATGTCACTAGAACAACTTATCATCATGGAGCCAAACTGTTTTTTTTAGGATTTTGTAAATATATCTGTAATCTGTTGAGTCTGAAAATAAATTTTAGAATCTACACACAGTTAATCAATTTGTATGTATTTACTCATTTCACATGTTATAGATCTCTAAAATAGTTTCCTTTATGCTAAATATCTTTATAGAAATGTTCTTCATGTTTTTCTTGATCTTGTCTCACACTATGCTTAATCTGTTTGCCAAGCTTGTTTATTTCAGTTTTCAAAGTTGAAGTTTTACCTCTTTTCCATTTCTTACATTTTCCCCTTACATATATCCTCCTAATGTTGTATCCCTAGATCCTGATGTTGAACACTTTTTTTGATTTTTTGCACTCAAACAATTTCTTCTTCAAAACTTTCCACAGTCCTTCTGCAGTTTTTCCACTGAATGTACCACTCTAATTAATTTTACATAGTGACTGTTTTGCTTCCATATAATCTGTAATTAATATTTTCTGCAATGGTTTAGATTTAAGTTTAGCAGAATTATGTAGCAACAAATTAATCTTTATAACTTCATGATCACTGCACATCAAAAATGGTAAAACTTGACATGATGTAATAGTAATTTATTTAGGAATGCAATCAATGTCTAGTATGTTCCTTTCCCTGGCAGTTTTTTTCCATTCAGAATCAATTGTTGCTCCTGAACAGATGTGAATAATTTCCTTATTAATGTTGTTAAATTAATATTATTCCAATCTGTAAATTTAAGTCCCCGGCCAGTATTATTCTTCTTTAGAGAATGGGCAAACTTTACATCAGCACCTTGATTGGAGAATGAATGTTCTCCAGCAGGGTATTAATGTAGAAGTAATGCCCACTGAGAAAAATGAGTCTGACACTTCACGGCAGCATATGAAGCAGCCATGGAGTTCAGACAGAAATCACCTTATGGCCGCCATTATTTTATGCTTGCTAAGCACCGCTTCTGCTGTTTAGTGAGTATAAAATGTAAAAAAGAAAATAAAAATGTGTGTGGGTGTGTTTATGCCTGTGTGTGTGTGTAAGTGTATGTGTGCATGTGTGTAAATGTGAGGTCGATCGAGCAGTTATTTTACAGTCACTAAGCAGCATTTTTGCTGTTTAGCAAGTGTAAAAGAAAAAACTTAAAATACAAAGTGTGTGTGTATTTGTGTGTGTGTATGTCTGTGAGCGAGTGTGTGTGTGTGTGTGCATGCATGAAAGCAAAAGAAATGGTGTGGGTGTGAGAGAGAGTGAAGACTGACAGCGATCCTCGGCAGCTATAGCAGCAGTTAAGAGGTCCACATACCTCTTGACCTCTTACCTTAGGATCTTAAAATATGCATGTGCAAGTCAGTAAGGAAATATAAGATATACAGTAGAAAAACATTTCATGAATAATGACTGAATTGCTTTTGTAATCCTTCCTGTAATACACTCTTCCTTGTCTCACAATGGAGCTATACAACTTAACAGACAACACAATATAATTATTGTTAAGACTCAGACTGCTTAATATGACCCTGTGATGATGCAGAGAGATGCATAATCTGGAATCAAACAGCCTGAGAATATTTACCTCTCATAAGACACTGTGCCAATACACCTAATACTTGTAATGCATGGCAGCTGTTCCACCAGAAGAAAAAATACTAATGGCAAAATGCCAGCATTGTATTTTAAGGCATATATGGTAAAATAAGATGATTTGTCTTTCAAAAATAGTTGCTTTTCTGTTTGTAGCAACATAGTTTGACTGTCTATGAAGGGAACCAAAAAATAAAGTAAATACCTGAACATTTTTAAAGAGTTATTATGTTTTAGATATAAAATGCTTTCTCCAACATTACTGACATATACTACAGCAAGTTTGAAATATTAAGCAGAGGAACTATTTTACATCAAAAACATATGAAAAAAATAATATGGTACTAAAAAAAATAAAGAAGTAAGTAAAACACAAAAATTTTACAGAGAGCCCATTCTCTAAGCACAATAATGCCCTCCAGAGTGTGTTAATGTGTAATTAATGTGCAGAGGCCCTCCGTCTAAGGCGTTGGTCCTCATAACACCTCTGGGTGGGCGTTAACCGCACATCATCACACACCCTGCCGGGCATTATTGCTTACTCCTGTGTTTCATGCAAGAAATGAATGAATCCCTCCAGATCATCAGAACTTGACTTGGTAGTCTATACACTCCAACAATTGTTATATGTTCCAGAGTTATCTTTATTGTCACAGTTACACAGTCTATGGTATTGGACTTATCATAGAACATGTAATAATCACAGGTCTCATAACTATCTGTAATCCCTATCATAAAACCTCAACCTAATTTTTGTTAAAATGTCTATTTTTACTCTGACATAACTGGTTTCCAGTCATTGCTCTTTAACCATGTTTCACAAACAATAGCAACATCAATCTTGGTTCATATGTTCATAGATTAGTACTAGGCTAACTGCTCTTACGAGCCATTTTAAGCCTAGCCAATTATCCTTTGTGAGATTCAAACCCTGCACCTTGTGTTTTTAAGGTAAACAGCTTAACCATTAGGCCACCTTCCCAACCCCTTGTAGGAACATAGCAAATTTTGCAATCTAAAATGCTATTATTAATGATCCTAGAATTAACAACCATCAGGGATGCATCAAATGTTGTTATCTGTGAAATGTTAAATGTTCGACCTGGCAAAAATCCTTCCTAGTGTTTGTCAAATGTTGCAAAATATCTGCTGCAAAAATTCTCTTCCCTGATCTTGACAAATGCACGCCATCCTGTCTGAACACGTGTGCCCGAAATTAAGCTCGAATGCTCTACACATTTCCATTTTTTTTAAATGGGACATTTTTCTTCATGTAGGTATTTATTTAAAAAAATCTATTCACGGTGACCAGACTCTCCTTTCTATATGTGATTTGTGAAAAAATACGTCTTAACACCAGTACAAGGTCTGCTATCTAAGAGGGCTGTAAGTTGTTGCAGATGTCACAGGCATCAGCATCCAGCATCCTCCATCAGTTCCTGAATGCTGTGCTCCAACATGCTAGTGACCACTTATATTTTCCCTGTACTCCTGAGGATAGGGCAAGAAATATTCAGGAGTTCTATCCTGTAGCACACTGCCCTGAAGTACTGGATGCCATAGACTGCACACATGTAGAAATTAAGGCACCACCTGGAGAACAGGAAAGGCTCTACATTAATAGAAAGGGTTTTCACTCTATTAACTACCAAGTCATGTGTAATGTTGAAGGAATCATTCTGAACACCCAGGCAGTTACCACGAATCATATATCTGGTATACCTCCCAGTTGTAACAGATGTTCACTTGGGGGAATATCCCACAAGGTCATTTACCGGGTGATGCAAGTTATACACTGGAACCATGGCTGATGACACCCATCAGAAATACACACTCACTCCCACTGAAGAATGCCATAATGAGGCACATGCTCCAACCAGAAATATTAGAGAGCATATGGTCAGGATGCCGAAGTCATGGTTCCAGTGCCTAGATACATTAGGGGGAGCCCTGCAGTATAATCTATGTACTGAAATATTCACCATCTGTGCTATGCTACATAACATCATCCTGACAAAGCAGCTTCAACAGGATCAGCAAAGGGAAGGGGCACACATTGCAAGATCATCACAGCTGTACATAGGTGAAAAGTCTGAAGGGGAACTGGCAGCTGCTGTGGGTGTAGGCAGATGTAGGTGTGTTCAATATGCCATTGCATTACCGAAGAGGCAATGCATAGCACACTGACCCACAGCCAAAGTGGCCAAAGTCTTCATCCTATGCACATACATATAGTAACACTGATGCTAGGCAACACTCACAACCTTTACTTACCTATGTAATGGCTGCAAGCGGCTAGCATCAGACAGACTCAGCCCTGTACTAAAACTGTTGCAACTGCTGGATTTAGAAGGTAAGTATTGAACCTGGAGTGTATTGTGTAATAATATGAATGAATAGCATATCCTTGCATGTTGTTACTTGGTAATCTAAGCAAGTGAACTCTGGGTGATTTGTACAGACATGACTTTAACATGTGACAGCAGAGAGTGATGTGAATACATGTGTCCTCTTTCAAGTAGTAGGCCTCAGGCATCAAAAATTCACACATTCATACCTCTAAAAAGTACTGATGGTTACCCAATGTCCTCAGTTTAACATTAGACGTTTGGACTGAAAAATCATTAAAGAGAAAAGTTTGAAAGTAATGAGACACATTTCAGTTTTAGACTTCACAACTCTCACAAGATCATTAACAATACTGATGCAAAAAATGTTTGATGCTATCAACTGTCTAACTTTCTATGACCAAAATATGTTAAAGGTACAATTAGCAAAACAACATCACAAAAGCAGCTACACTTAGCACTAAGTCAGCTATGCACTCTGAACATCAGACACAAATGTTATGTATCGCTGAATACAAAATATATAAAACAAAGATATGTCGCAGTTATCATCACTTGCACAGGGTGTTGTGGCAGTGGGGGGGGGGGGCAGAAAGCCCAGTAAGAAAGAGAAGTAGGCAGACATTTGGATAAAGTAACAAATGGCCAGTGAGACAAAATGAGCTTTAAGCTTCATGGCTGAACCATGTAACTGTTGTGTGTGTGTTTATATGTGTCCTCCAGGTGAAATTTGTGTGTGAATGTCTGCATAAATACAGCCAAGCTCTATGCTAGCTCTGCATCTTGGTATGTCAGACAGGTATGATCCATCCATGGCAGAAGTAGCATTTCATCGCTGTTGTACCCGACCATGAGAACTGGCTCTGCCAGGAGTTTCACCGGCATGTCCATACCCATGGTCAGATGCACTGTTGCTACCTGAATATGACTGATGTCTAGAATGAGCTCCCCTCATAAGGACACCAAGGACCATGACCCCATGGCCTGCCAAGTCTGGGTGTGGACAGCTCAACCACTAATGGAGGAGTGGAAGTACTACCACTATGCGATTTTGATCAGGCATGATCACATTGGCTAACAGCAGATGATGTGGCTGACCTACACCCATGAGCATGCTGTCCCCACCAGCAGATGTTCCATCACAGACACCACCCATCCCAACATGTCATTCATCCAATCCATTGAATTGCCAACACAGTGGAGGCAGTCACGCATGTCAGCCTGTGCCACATCTAGAACCCTAAGCATTTCTCTGGAGGTTCTATGGGAACACGTCTGTGTCTCCATGATGGCCCTAAACATATGTCAAATAGCATGGAAAGATACACCTTAATCAAGTGGAGTATGGACAACTGGCCTAGCACCCCAACAACCCTCCCATGTGGTACCTCTCTCACACCTTGGCTACAACCAGAGTAAACAGGCACTGAAGCCACAGTAACCACACTTCCCTGATCGAGTGTCTCACCCTCCACTTATACAAAATCTGAGAGCTCGCTAGAATGAGTTGGCAAAGGCCTACTGGCAGTGTCTGATGGAATTCCAGGGGATAGCTTAATGTCAACCTCAGCATCATATTCAAACTCTGCAATGTCTGACCATGCCTCTGTTTGGCCACCACCATCATCAGAGTCTGCTGATACTCTGACATCAGGTGGTAAGAGTCCTACGCTTCCACTGTCAAGTTCACCTCTGATAATAAGCAACAAACACAGCAAATAAATGAATAGCTAAACTAATATAGTCAAATATATGCTAACAAACTAACAGTGGTGCCAAATCTGCAGTCTGCCTGACATATTTCCACATCCCCTCTCAAACAGAAAAGCACCATGACACCTAAAAGCTTACATAACAACCTGATTCTCAGGGTACTGAAGGGTGTTTTCTTGGGGATTGGGATGGCTGGGTGCCATAGTCCTAGGTGACTTAAAAGACAACAGAAGGATAAGTATCACATAACTAAAAGTCCTGTTTCCAGATAACACATAAAAAGGTAGCATTTCACTATTACTCACTGGAAAAACATAAAACAGTCAAGATATTGAAATATAAAAAAGGAATCATGGTTGTAACATATTACATTCATACACAAAGCAAGGTTGGATGCTAAACAAGGAGAGTAACAATAACAACATATCCTTGTTTGTGCCAAAATAGAAATTCAACTTTGCTCCACCACCCCCAAAAGAACAGGCAAATGACACATTTTGCTAACAAACCATAAGTGAAATGCTAACATGCTATCAAATGAACAGTCCCTGAAACATGTCTACAGATTTAACACAAAACATTCCATTTTAAGCTATTGCCAATCATATGTACCTGTGGCCAGCACTCCCCTAGAAGTCTGTGTAGTCCATCCTAGAAGGCTAAAACCCCAGTGTCATTGAAAATATAGTACATTTACCATTTCACAGAAATAACAACACAAGACTGTAAACAGAAAAACAGTTGTAACAGCAGTTGTAATGACAATTAACAAGGCTGTACATCTGAGAAAGTGAAATGCCCTCACAAACATACCCATACTATCAGTGCAATTCTAAAAAATGCATACAGATAAAAGTAGCATTTGCTAATGCAAATATATATTAATAGAATTTTCTTAATAACATTTTAGTATATGCAATATATAGCTGAAATATGCACGCATACCTTCTCAAGGTCAGTAGCCTTCTGTGCAGATATATCCCAAAGTAATATCCTGTTCTGTGTTATTCACATAAACAAGTCTCCTCACCTTCAAGTTCCCTAGCTACACAGTTCCCTTTTTATGCTGTAGATACAGGACTGTGAGCATGGTAAAGATGCAAATGAGGTATGACCTCATTAGAACTGCTGAGTCCGAATTACTTGGCTCTGTGTAGCAGATGCAAACATAGTGCAAGCACTCCCTCAGTGTTTGGTACCATTGGATTGCAACTGTGAAGGATTACTGGCAGAAGAAAGGAAAACACAACAGCAATTCAAAGTTCCCTTCATTCAGTGGATGTGTCAGCCAGGTTAGACTTACAAAGTATAGAAGCAATTGTATCAAGATTTTAAATGTAAGTAAGCATCACACACTTCACAGTTTCTGTCCAGTAACATCCAACCTCCCCTTCATTTCTTGATAGCTGCATATTATTGCCATTTAATATCCCCACACATTTTAAGGACAAGGATACAGAATGCTTTACACACTGCATGACTCTGATTACTGCTCATATAAGACAAAAATGAGCAACAGACACAGAGAGAGATAAGACAGAGCTAATTGTGGTAACCAAAAAAGGAGATACAGTGGTGCAGCAGTTAGTGCTATTGACTTACATAAAAGGGCTCTCTGGTTTGATTCTTGGCTGTAGTACCTTTTGTCCAGAATCTGCATGCCCTCTCTAGGTTTGGGTGGGTTTCCTAAGAGTGCTCTGGTTATATTCCAAGGACACACTTCTGGAGCATTTCTCCCTGGACCTCCACTGAAAATGGGCTCTGTCCCAGTCAGACCTTCTTGGTAACACAATATTAAATAAGTAATGAAAGCATGTACAAACAACTGTCATATTTTTGTTCATAGGTTCATAGGTAGGTACTAGGCTATTGGCCCAAGGGCCTACGTAAGCCTAGCCAACAAGGTTCCCTGGCTTACCCCACCCAAGAAGGTTATTTTCCTGTGCCACTGTTGAGCAGAGACACAGAAGTAATCCCCAGGGTGTATTTTCTATTTCCCATCCACTCATCAAGATTTTTCTTGAAGAGTGCTAATGAAGAACTTTGCTTGACATAGATGGGTAGCCCGTTCCAGAGTATGGGAAGTCTCTGGGATAGGAATCTATCCCTCCAGCATGTCCTGTTTATTGTGGTGACAAGGTTTAGGTCCTTAGAGCGTGTAGCTCAGAGGGATTGGGATTTCTTTAGGTGTAGCATGTCCAACAGCTCTGGGTTTGACATAGCTTTATATGTTAGGCAGAGATCACCTCTGAGTAGGCGATATGCTACGGAGTAAAGATGGAGTTTTTTGAGGTGGTCAATGTAGGGCATTTGTTTGAGTCCAGTAATCCTCTTTGTGAGGAACTTCTGTGGCCTTTCCAGCTGCTGCAGATGTCTTGTGAGGTACATTCCAAAAGGGGTGTTGTACTCTATAGTGGGTCGAATGAGTGTCGAGTAGAGGGGAATGATGACCTCTTTTTTCCTGGATGAGAACCCTTTTATGATGAAGTGTGCCACATAGAAGGACTTTCTGACTACTGTGGCGATGTGACTATCAAAGGAGAGACTACTGTCCACCTGGGTCCCAAGGTCTCTTATCATGCATTCGGTGTTAAGTAGATTGCTGCCTATGTGGTAGTTCATGTGTACAGAGTTTTTACCAAAGGGGATGACACTGCACTTTTTGGCATTAAGCTTGAGGCCATGGCTCTAACACCAGGCATCTGTCTCAGAGAGGCCCTTCTGTAGGATGTTCACATCATTTGGGGACTTGACTATGGCTCCTAGTTTGCAGTCATCTGTGAACTTCATTAGCCAGAGGCCTTCTGTGTTAGCCTGTACTTCAGAGAAGTAGATACCAAACAGGAGCAGTCCCAGGACGGAACCCTGTGGTACTCCACTTGTCACTGGTTTGAGGTCAGATTTGGAGTCTGCAAGTTTTAGTGCGGGTTCTGTCAGTGAGACAGTTGGCAACCCATCTTGTGATGTAGGGATTTATGCCTAGTTTATTGAGTTTAGCTATAATTCCAGAATGGGGCATGGTGTTGAAAGCCTTGGCAAGGTCAAGATAGGCTGTGTGAACCACCTTACCCTCATCTACAGCTTTGGTGACTGCCTCAAAGAAGTCGATCAGGTTCAGGAGGCATGATCTGCCTTTCACAAACCCGAACTGGGTGTGATCCAGAGTTTGGAGGTTACCAATGTCTTTGTTTATGAGTTCCATGATGAAGATGGCATGGATGTTCCATGGCTTTGCAGACCGGGCTCATCAGGCTAATAGGTCTATAGTTCCCAGGATCATTGGTGGCTCCCCCTTTGTGGAGTGGGATAACTGTTGCTGTACGCCATTCAGTGGGCACAAAGCCTGATGCGAGGCTATTATTGAACATGCTGCTTAACTGGGGAGCCAGTTCACTCTGAAGTTCGTGTAAAAGGTGGTAACACTAGATGTTGTCCAGTCCAATGGATGCTATGTTTTTGGCTTTAGAGAGTGCAGCTTTCACCTGGGTAGTTGTGATTACAGGGATTCTGCATTCTTCCTATATAGATATGGGCCCTTTAGGGGGTGAGGGGGGGGGTAAAGTTAGCACTGAACCTATCTGCCAGGATGTTGGCAATATCAGTTGGTTCTGTAATTTTCATGCCATTGTGCTGTAACTCAGAGCAGATCTGGGTGTTGCCATTGAGATTCTTGACATAGCTATATAATGCTTTGTGGTTGTCCTTGGAATTAGTGGCAATTTTATTTTCGCAGCTAGCTATGGAGGATCTTATAAGGGATCTCAGCTTCTTACTGAGGCTGACCAGGGAGCTCTTTCAATCATGGGATTTTACTCTCTTTTGCAACAGTTTCTTCCTTCTGTTGTACAGTTTGTTTATGACAGGGGACCACCAGACTGGCTTCCTTTTTTTGGAGGATAGCGTCTTGGTTCTGTTTGGGAAAGCACGATCCATGCACTCATGTAAGTGCTTATAGAGTGCATTTGTGTAGGATTCAGCAGTTGTAACTGTATTGTCCACCTGCATGGGTGTCATGAAGTTCACCACTTCTGTCTTAAGAAGCATTAAGTTGGCTTTGGAGAATTTTTTTACTGTGGTTTCTTTAATGGGGGGTGGGGGTGGGATGTGGATATCAAGGGTGATTAGCTTATGGTCGGATCGGACCAACGAGGAGTTGACTTCGGGTGTGGAACACCAGCCACTCATGTTGGTAATGACTAGGTCTAGGATATTGTTGCCCCTGGTGGGGGTGTGGATAAGTTGATCTAGGGCATTGGAGTTTATGAATTCCAGAAAGTGTTGCGCTAAGGAGTTTGTACATGAGTAGTTTTCCCAGTTAATGGTGGGGTAGTTGAAGTCACCCATTATTAGGGTGTTTGGTTGAACCATAATATTTTCCAGTACATCAAGAAAAGAGGAGTGGGAATACTGGGGCATGGTGGGGGAATCTGTAGCAAGCTACAATTTGGATTGCAGTTTTGCCATGAGTTAGTTGCACTTGTATAACCTCAGATGCGTTATGCTGAGCAACTAGCCTGGAGGTGTGGATATCCTTAGTGAATATGGACAACTCCCCCACCTTTGGTGTTGCGGTCCAGGTTACATGGCCGAAAAGTGTGGTATGCGTTATAGCCTGGTAGTGCAGGGGTGCTCTCTGAAGCCTTGAACCAGGTCTCAGTCACTGTACAGATATCGATGTTCTCTATTTTAAGGAGTACCTCGAGTGAGTGCATTTTGAAATTTAGACTTCTAGCATTGAGTAGCATTACCCTCAGTTTTTGCTTGCCTGTTCCTGTTATGGTGGTGAATTTGTTACTTGAACCCTGCCTAAAAAAGGCACTATAGGGGCAGCAAGAGCCTTAGCCAGTATCCAGAATCCCAGGGGCAACAGGTGCAGGCCATCTGTGGCAAAGCATCGTGGTCTGTCGACCATGTCATCCCAAACAGATAGATACTAGATCCCCTTAGAATGACACCAGAAGCTTAGCCAATTGTTGAAGTCAATCATTTTGTCCTTGTACTGCGGTATCATTCTGGGCGATGGCAGAATGCTACTCAGGGCTAGGGTCATACCTGACTATGCTACAAGATCGCAGAGCTCTTCCATGTCTCTTTTCATGTAGTCCAGGGAGGTACGTCTCAGGTCATTCACACCAACATGGACAATGACAGAGTCATATTTGTACTTGTGGAGTGTCCTGAGTGCGTGTGTTATGTGGCGGATCCTGGCACCTGACAGGCAGCTGACAGTAACCTTCTCCTTGTTTAGCCTGGTGAGTGGGACATCCGTGTGCCTGACTATAGAGTCACCTATGGCTAGTGTGTTGGGTATGTTGTTTTGCCTTATTAGCTGTGTTTGAGTGACACGCTTGTCATTTGGGTTGTGTTGGGGAATGGAGGTTGCTTGTGTTTCTGCTTTGGAGGTCTCTGTTGCTTAGGCAGATTATTATTGAGAGCCTCCGCGAACGTTTTTGAGTTTCTATGTGTGGATTTTGGTGGTGTAGACATAGTGAGACTATGTGATGAGTGTGTTGTGGTGCAAATGTTTACCTTCTCCTCATGACTGTCAGGTTCAGTCTTGGTTGGAGAGAGCTTTACCTCCAGTTTAGCTAGATAAGTGCATCTCTCATGGGTTGTAGTGTTGGGTGGTAGGAGGAGAGGGTTGTCTGTGTACATGAGGCAATTTCTACATTGCCTCAAGATGCCCAGATTCATCAGGTAGACAGGGGAGAACACTGGGAGCTGACCCTTGGACATGCTTGAATAAAAAACTATTTTACTCTAGATAAGTGAGGAAAGTGAATACAAGAGCTGTTTTTCTCAACGCCAGTGAGAAAAGAAGTACAAAAACTGTTTACCTCTAGGTAATGAGGAAGATTGAGTGCTATAGTAATTAGTAGCTTATTTAGTGCTTACAAGTTCTGAACAAGTGCTGAGTATGAATAAGCAAATTTAAGTGCTAAAACTAAGAATCTGTATCTGCACTAGATGAGTTACAGTTAACACAGTAATGATTTTGCAGTTGGTTGTATGCAGAATGATTTCAGTTCCCTGTGGCAAAACTGTTTGTGTGGCAAAGAGAGATAAGAGACTTTTACTTGTTCTGAAGGTTCATTGGAGTGAGACTTCAAATCCAGACCTCAAAATTTGTAATGTTTATTTCATAAATTGCTTTTTTCATTTCAACTAATTTTCCCTTTTTATTTTTTTATACCAGTGTTTGCTCAGTGAGCGGCTTAGTACAAACAAGGGAAATGGAGAAACACAACGAATGTCAGGTTTAGCTGTGCTTATCTCATCTGTGTGATCCTTAGCAGTGTTCCATACGGGAAGCAGGCAGAACACCTGCAGACAGGGTGTGGACAGTGTAATGGTCAGGAAGGATACATTTTTGCAATTTTTGCTTTTCATATCCCAAAGCCACTAAGTGATGTTGCGCAGCAGTTAGCAATGTTCCCCAACACCTGCAGCCATAGAACACCTGCAGACAGTCAATAACTGAAAACTGATACATTCTATTAATTCTGTTGGGCACCGAGCAAACACGCTAAGTGGTGTGCAGTGGGTAACACACAAAACTTAAGAATGTATAGGAATTATGCAACTGTCATTTAACTATTCCTGTGGCAGCAGGTGTAAGTGTAGGGCTATAATGTAGATTGTCCTAGGTTCAAACACAGGAAGTGCAACATATTTTTCCTGTTGTGACAGTCCAATTGATAGCCATGAACAGAAAAATACAGAAGTGTTAGTTCAGCATTCTTGTGGCAACAGGTATAAGTGTAGGGTTGCCATACACATGGTCCTTGTTTCTAATACAGGGCATTCCAGACACTTTTGCTGTTGTTCCATTTCATATTATATTCAATATCACTTATGACACTTTAGATGGTTGGACTTATATGAATTATATGTATGAGGGATAAGACACCCTTATTGTGTTTTAGATGTATGACTGAGTGTATATTTCCTACTATATTTCTGTAAGTATAATTTTGCTATTTGGACTTGGATAGCCTTCACACTTAAATAAGACACATACACAAATGAATCTATATACAAGAATCTTGTCATGTCACATGCATACTGGGTTAACACCTCAAACTATCAGCTGTATTTATGAATGATTCATGACTATATCTGAGCAGCACTTCTTTTGTGGAAAAGATGGAAAATCACTGGTGTGGAAGAAAATGTTTTGTCCCTTATGTATAGGTTTGAGTCCCACACTTTAGAAATCAATTTTATCAGTGTGTAAAGCCAACACAAAAATGTATCTGGTCATGAAGGTTATGGCCCCAGTACATGTCTGCAAAGTTAACTCACGTAATAGTTACCATCAACATTTAAAAATGTAATTCCATCCCACAGCAGTAAACACCCCTCAAATCTATGTCAAGTGTTAGATTAACCTTCCAGTCTCAAAAACTGCTTTCCTCCCTGCTTGGCACTGTTGATCTCACCTTAACATTACAGAAATGCAGTTGACATCATTACTTGGGTTTGCACACTACCAGTAAACGTGGTAACAGGAGTTGGCAGGAAATCATTAGTTGTCATTACTCTACTTTTGATATTAGACATGTCTGGTATAAGAGAGGAAGGTGCCCAGTTTAGGGCGCAGAGATGGGGTGTTCAGGAGTCCAGGATATTTATAGGACTCCTGGTAAAGCACCACAACCAAATCCTTCTACAGGTGGACTATTCTGACTCCCAGTACAAGTATAAGGCTTGGAGTAGTTTAGCTAAGACTGTATCAAGTGTGACTGGCATCCCATGCACTGGAGAACAGTGTAGGCACCACTTCGATGAACTACAAAGGTGCAAGACGGATACAGCTTTCGGCCATAGGTTTTTGTTTTGTGCAAGAGGGATACCCTCAATCAGTGATTGACTGAAATTCAAACTGGTGACATTTTACAGTTTTGTAAGCATGCTAATAATAAAGATCATTTTAATACATCTAAAGCTAGATGGAGGCAAGACTGGTATGCATAATGCTCTTCTGCTCTTTCCTTTGCTTTTCACAACTAATTCTGACATAAGAGTTGAATCATTAGGCTCATGCTGAATGTCTGGAGAGACTGAGGGAAGCAAGTAGTATGTATGTAGCACAACAGACGTATTATTGTAGGTTTAAAAGTCAATGATAGATTTTTTTTGCATTCTTTACAATAGTAGCAAAGTTAACATGCATATCCCAACTGTAAAAGAAAGTATGCAAGCATAAGTCTGTAGCACAAGCCAACTATAGGATTGAATTGTAACAGTGTAGTCAGAGGTTGTGGGTCCAAATACCACGAGCAGCACTTATACAATACTCCATTTCTTTCATAATATTACATAAATTAAATGCTATACAAGTAGCATAAATGCCCTGCTGTTAACTGTAGTCAGTATACTTGGACCAAGCATGTGTGCAATATATGCACATTTAAAGGATTACATCATGTGATCTATAACTATAGTTTGAGGTTGATAGGCTGCATATTTAAATATAATGGTTCAGATAAAATATTTGTAAAATTGTGCTAGTGCATTTTATGTCACATATGATGGTACTAATTTAATCTCTTTTTGTTCTCTCAGCCCAACCATTATTTATTTTTTTTTATTTTCTATTATGTGTCTTCAAAATGTCTCTGTGTCATCCATCTGTAACAAATCACTAAATGCTTTACAGCACAGTGAGGTAGGCCAGTCCCAATGGTTCAGCCTGGCCCTGCTCCACCAGCTCTAGCACCAATTCCCAGCACATCTGGGACCCAACCTGGCAGTCCTGCCTCTGCTGCCCCTACACTACCAGTGCCCTCAGGTAGCACTGCCCTGGCAGCTGCTACTTTGGTACCTTCCAGCAGTAGAGACAGAGGTGGGGATTTCATCACTTGCCAGGAGATTTCAGGGTTGGTGCATAGGATGTAGGACAGTGATCCACTATAAAGTGTTGTCTGACACTCTTCAAGTCAGACTTGAGCTGTAGTGTTGCCTTAAATACAGAGTTCTCTAGTTGGAGTACTTAGATAGGTAGGGGTTCTGTTCTCACTGCAGTCAACTGGTGTGTGTGTGTGTGTGTGTGTGTGTGTGTGTGTGTGTGTGTGTGTGTGTGTGTGTGTGTGTGTGTGTGTGTTTGTTTTTGTGCCCTTGCTTGATATTAAAGTGTGTATTTTACACCAGTATGTGGGGCACTGCTATTAGCATTTTCTCCTCACCAGACTCTGCTGATGTCATCTGCTATAGCTGATTTGTGGATGTGCAGTATTCCCACCAGGGCAGGGTCAGAGACTGGCATGAAGGCCAGGCACAAGTCACTTCATCCTATATGATATAGATTACAGTTACAGTGCTTTCAGTCTATCCACATACATCATGGTGTGGTTTGTAGGCCTTGTATTTTCTTGGTGAAAAACCCCTGTAGTCTCTCCAGCTGCTGCAGGTGTCTGGCGAGGTACATGCAAAAGGCATCATTATACACTATTAGTGTTCTGATGACATTCCATGTACAGTGCTGTTATATAATCCTCAGATCTTAATATGATGTTCTGATGTACGTGGTGCACAACATAGCCTTTTCATATCACTGTGGACACTTGGTAGCTGACGTTCAGATTGCTATCTATGTGTTTTCCCATGTCTTGCAACATTGGGTTTCAGTAGAGGAGGAGTGTTGTCAGTGCTGTAATTAGCAGGGAATTCCACTTTGCAGGAGGCCAAAACAAACACAAACTTTTGCATTTATTTGTAGACTGTGAGGCTTTTTTCATAGGTTCATAGGTAGGTACTAGGCTATCAGCCCAAGGGTCTACGTAAGCCTAGCCAACAAGGTTCCCTGGCTTATGCCACCCAAGAAAGTTATTTTCCTGTGCCACTGTCAAGCAGAGACACAGAAGTGATCTCCTGGGTGTATTTCCTATTTCCCATCCACTCATCAAGATTTTTCTTGAAGAGTGCTAATGAAGAACTTTGCTTGACATAGATGGGTAGCCTGTTCCAGAGTATAGGAAGTCTCTGGGACAGGAATCTATCCCTCCAGCATGTCCTGTTTGTTGTGGTAACAAGATTTAGGTCCCTAGAGCGTGTAGCTCAGAGGGATTGGGATTTCTTTAGGTGTAGCATGTCCAAAAGCTCTGGGTTTGACATAGCTTTATATGTTAGGCAGAGATCACCTCGGAGTAGGCGATATGCTATGGAGTAAAGATGGACTTTTTTTGAGCCAGTCAGTGTAGGGCATTTGTTTGAGGCCAGTAATCCTCTTTGTGAGGTACTTCTGTGGCCTTTCCAGCTGCTGCAGATTTCTTGTCAAGTACATTCCAAAAGGGGAATTGTACTCTATAATAGGTATAATGAGTGTCAAGTAGAGGGGAACAATGACTTCTTTTTTCCTGGATGAGAACCCTTTTATGATTAGGTGTGCCATGTAGAAGGACCTCCTGACTACTGCAGCGATGTGACTATCAAAGGAGAGACTACTGTTCACCTGGGTCCAAAGGTCTCTTATCACGCATTCAATGTTAAGTAGATTACTGCCTATGTGGTAGTTCATGGGTATAGAGTTTTTACCAAAGGGGATGATACTGCAACTTTTGGCACTGAGCTTGAGACCATGTCTCTGACACCAGGCATCTGTCTCAGTGAGGCCCTTCTGTAGGATGTCCACATCATTTGGGGACTTGACTATGGCTCTATGTTTGCAGTCATCTGAGAACTTCATTAGCCAGAGGCCTTCTATGTTAGCTTGTACTTCAGAGAAGTAGATACCAAACAGGAGAGGTCCCAGGACGGAACCCTGTGGTACTCCACTTTTCACTGCTTCGAGGTCAGATTTGGAGTCTGCAACTTTTACAGTGTGGGTTCTGTCAGTGAGCCAGTTGGCAACCCATCTTCTGACATAGGGATTTATACCTAGTTTAGTGAGTTTAGCTATAATTCCAGAATGGGGGATGGTGTAGAAAGCCTTGGCGAGGTCAAGATAGGCTGTGTGAACCACCTTACCCTCATCTACGGCTTTGGTGACTGTCCAGTCCCATGGATGCTGTGTTTTTAGCTTTAGAGAGTGCAGCTTTTACCTGTGTAGTTGTGATTACAGGGACTCTGCATTCTTCCTGTATAGATATGGGCCCTTTAGGGGGTGAGAGGGGGGGGGAGTTAGCAGTGAACCTATCTGCCAGGATGTTGGCAACATCAGTTGGTTCTGTAATTTTTTTGCCTTTGTGCTGTAACTCAGAGCAGAGCTGGGTGTTGCCATCGAGATTCTTGACATAGCTATAGAATGCTTTGTGGTTGTCCTTGGAATTAGTGGTGATTTTGTTTTCGTAGCTAGCTTTGGAGGATCTTATAAGCGATCTCAGCTTCTTTCTGAGGCTGACCAGGGAGCTCCTCCACTCATGGGATTTTACTCTCTTTTGCAACAGTTTCTTCCTTCTGTTGTACAGTTTGTTTATGGCAGGGGACCACCAGATTGGCTTCCTTTTTTTTGGAGGATAGCATCTTGGTTCTGTTTGGGATAGCACGATCCATGCACTTATGTAAGTGCTTATAGAGTGCATTTGTGTAGGATTCAGCAGTTGTAACTGTATTGCCCATCTGCATGGGTGTCATGAAGTTCACCACGTCTGTCTTAAGAAGCATGAAGTTGGCTTTGGAGACATTTTTTACTGTGGTTTCCTTAATGGGGGGTGGGAGCGGGATGTGGATATCAAGGGTGATTAACTTATGGTCAGATTGGACCAATGAGGAGTTGACTTCAGGTGTGGAATACCGGTCACTCATGTTGGTAATGACAAGGTCTAGGATATTGTTGCCCGTGGTAGGGGTGTAGATAAGTTGATCCAGGGCATTGGAGTTTTTGAATTCCAGAAAGTGTTGAGCTAAGGAGTGGGTACACGAGTAGATTTCCCAGTTAATGGTGGGGTAGTTGATGTCGCCCATTATTAGAGTGTTTGGTTTAACCCTAATATTTTCCAGTACATCAAGAAAAGAGAAGTGGGAATCCTGGGGCATGGTGGGGGATCTGTAGCAAGATACAATTTGGATTGAAGTTTTGCCCAGAGTTAGTTGCACTTGGATAACCTCGGATGTATTATCATGAGCAACTAACCTGGAAGTGTGGATATCCTTAATGAATATGAACACACCTCTGCCTTTGTTGTTTTGGTCCAGGTTACATGGCCAAAACTTGTGGTATGAGTTATAGCTTGGTAGTGCAGGGATGCTCTCTGGAGCCTTGAACCAGGTCTCAGTCACTGCACAGATATCAATGCTCTCCATTTTAAGGAGTGCCTTGAGTGAGTGAATTTTGAGATTTAGACTTCTAGCATTGAGTAGCATTACCCTCAGTTTTTGCTTGCCTGTTCCTGTTATGGTGGTGAATTTGTTATTTGAATCTTGCCTAAAAAAAGCACTATAGGGGCAGCAAGAGCCTTAGCCAGTATCCAGAATCCCAGGTGCAACAGGTGCAGGCCATCTGTGACAAATCATTGTGGTCTGTCGACCATGTCATCCCAAGCAGGCAGATACTGGATCCCCTTAGAATGATACCAGAAGCTTAGCCAATTGTTGAAGTCAATCATTTTGTCCTTGTACTGCGGTATCATTCTGGGTGATGGCAGAATGCTACTCAGGGCTAGGGTCATACCTGCCTGGGCTACAAGATTGGTGAGCTCTTCCATGTCTCTTTTCATTTAGTCCAGGGAGGTACGTCTCAGGTCATTCTCACCAACATGGACAATGACAGAGTCATATTTGTACTTGTTGTGGAGTGATCTGAGTGCGTGGGTTATGTGGTGGATCCTGGCACCTGACACAGACAGTAACCTTCTCCTTGTTTAGCCTGGTGAGTGGGATGTCAATGTGCCTGACTATAGAGTCACCTATGACTAGTGTGTTGGGGATGTTGTTTTGCCTTATTGGCTGTGGTTGAGTGGTACACTGAGTCTGTGGGTTATGTGTCATTTGGGTTGTGTTGGGGGATGGAGGTTGCTTGCGTTTCTGCTTTGGAGGTCTCTGTTGCTTAGACAGATTATTATTGAGAGCTTCCGCAAATGTTTTTGTGTTACTATGTGTGGATTGTGTTGGTGTAGATTTAGTGAGACTATGTGATGAGTGTGGTGTGGTGCAAATGATGACGTTCTCCTCATGACTGTCAACTTCAGTCTTGGTTGGAGAGAGCTTTACATCCAGTTTGGATAGATAAGTGCATCTCTCACAGGCTGTAGCGTTGGGTGGTAGGAGGAGAGGGTTGTCTGTGTACATGAGACAATTTCTACATCGTCCCAAGATGCCCAGATTCATCAGATAGACAGGAGAGAACACTGGGAGCTGACCCTTGGACATGCCTGAATAAAAAACAATTTTCCTCTAGATAAGTGAGGAAAGTGAGTACAAGGGCTGTTTTTCTCTAAGCAAGTGAGAAAAGTAAGTACAAAAACTGTTTTCCTCTAGGTAATGAGGAAGGTTGAGTGCTATACTAATTAGTAGCTTATTTAGTGCTTACAAGTTCTGAACAAGTGCTGAGCATGAATAAGCAAATTTAAGTGCTAAAACTAAGAATCTCTATCTGCACTAGACTAGTTACAGGACAGAAACAAGTGCAAATGCAGGCTTTCAAATCAGAAAGTTGAGAGAAATGGAAGAGATTGCCCAAACAGCCAATAACTACAATTTCTGGGCCAGAACCACTCCTTATGTGGTAGACAGGTTACCTAGTGCTTAGCACTCCCATTGATAATCTAGAAGGCTTCCCTCCAAAACAGAAAGGCTTGGGGGGCTCAAAAGCTTACATACAGTCCTGGATTCAGCAAATCTGTATCTGGAACACTAGTTACAGGAAAGGTAGGAAACAGGCTTAGAGTTTTTTTTTTCTTTTTTTTTTTCTTTTTTTATTACAGAAAAGTAGCAAAAACAGTAGTAAACAATTCACATGCAGTGCAAGCTAGTATGTAGCAATATTAGACCAAACACAGTTTAAAAAATGCAATTAAATTAAAAAGGACTAAAAGCAAGTGCAGAGAGAATTTATTAGGTAGAATGCGGTAAAGACATGGGACTGGGGGAGTGTCCCAGATCAAATCTACAGTAGGGCGGGCAATTGCAAAAAGCCACCAAATTTAAACTACAAACCAAAAATAGGGAGGGTGGGTGGAACAAAACAGTCTTAACAGAGATCTAAGCAATAACTAACAAAGATCTAAGCAACAACTAACAGTACAAACTCTAAAAACCAAAAAATATACTCAGCTCTGTATATTTGCAGATAGTCTGGAAGGCAGTCTCTCAGAACACAAGTTCCAGCAATTAAATGCAGGCTGTTACTAACAGGTCAAATTAAGTGATCCCTGAGTTAGATAACACACAAGCTGTAAAAATCAGTTATACCAACTGAAGACACGGCAGAAAATGGGGGGGGGCAGTTTAAACAGAGATCTAAGCAACAACTAACAGTACAAACTCTAAAAATAAAAAAAATATATACTCAGCTCTGTATATTTGCAGATCAGTCTCTCAGAACAGTGAGACAACAGTTTCAACAGAGATCTAAGCAACAATTAACAAACTCTATAACCAAAAAAATATACTCAGCTCTGTATATTTGCAGATAGTCTGGAAGGCAGTCTCTCAGAACACAGGTTCCAGCAATTAAAAAAAGATTGTCTGTGTTAGCCCCCTCTTGTAGTATGTTATCTTCATTGGTGGGCTCAATGCTTCACCCAGTATTCAAGAATCAGCAAATTGATAAGCCAGAGTCCATATACTTTAGCCTGGATTGTCAATAAATACATTAGAAACAGTAATGGGCCAAGCACAGCTCCCTGGAATACACCAGTGGTGATAGCTGTACTGCTAGAGATCAATTCACCAACTTCCGCAGTATGTGTTCTACCAATTGATTAACCATCTAGTGATGTAAGGCTTAATCCCCAGCTGGGAGAGTTTCTCAATGAAACCTGAGTGGGGGATTACGTCATAACACTAGGCCAGATCAAAATAGGGGGTATGCACTGTCTTAACCTCATCCAGGCCTATCACACAGAATCAATTGGCTGTGACAACATCTCATAGCACCTATAGCATGACTCAGCACATATACCTTCCTGAATACACACCTCAACACACCCTCCACATGGACTATGTTCCTGTAGAAGGGTGTACATCAACATTCATCCATCTGAGTCAGGGGAGACAACACCTGATGCATGCATGTATAGACACATCCTGACTCTCCTCATCTGTGAGGTAGACCAACATGTCATCATGGGCCTTTTCTAAATGGACACTTGCAATATCCTAGCTGTGTGCAACAGAACTGTGTGGGTTGTTAATGCTACATCCATGTCTGTTATATCTGTTAGATGTCCTCATAGAGGTTATCGAGGGCATACATGATGACAACACTATCATCTTATGGAACCTGACCAGGTCAAGGCATCTGACACAAATTCACACTGAGGTATGTACATCATGTCCAGCTTTCTATATAGGTAAAACTGATAGAAAGCTGGGCGAGAGGATTTATGAGCACACATACTGCATAAGTAAGAAGAAAATGGAAAACGCACTTGCTAGACATATAAGTGACTTTGAGGGACACGAATTTAAATTTAGACTTATTGACCAGTTATTTAATGATGGAAGAGGTGGTCCTGAGTCATTAAAATTGGAGAGAATAGAATTGCTTTGGCAACTTAGAGTGAATGCTTGCCAATACCCTGGTCTTAATGAAATGTGTTCAGTTATGTGTATTCTTAGATTGAAAAATCTTAACAGATAAGGAAAGTAATGAGAATAAACGTCTTGTATATTAGAGTACATTAACAACATTAATGACAATTGTTTGGTAATTTTTTGGCACTAAAAGCTTATCAGCATTTGATTACAACAGTTGGTCTGTTAGCAGAGGTTGTTTATATACTTATATATACATATATTTTTTTTGGTTCCCTATCAGAAGCCTGAAACACTATAAGCCTGAAAATCAAAATCCTGAAAACTAAAGCCTGAAAATTCAAAATCCTGAAAGCCCAAAATCCTGAAACTCAAAATCCTGAAAACACAAAATGGACATACTGACGTCATTGTGGCTTTGCTATTGTTAGCCCTGTGGTGTTAGGTCATGCGTTGGGTTCAGGTAAGTGTGCGGTTGGTTTTATGTTAGGGTTAGGGGCGGTTTAAGTGAGTTAGGGTTAGGGCGCAGGTTAGGCATGTATGCAATAGTGACAAATATTGGGGTTAGGGGCGGTTTAAGTGAGTTAGGGTTAGGGCGCGGGTCAGGTGAGTGTGCGATAGTGATGGACCTTAGGGTTAGGGTTAGGGTCAGGGTCAGTTGGTAGATATTAGTATCTTTATAGTGACATATTAGCATTATTTGTGTTTTCAGGATTTTGAGTTTCAGGATTTTGGGTTTTCGGGATTTTGAATTTTCAGGCTTTAGTTTTCAGGATTTTGATTTTCAGGCTTAGAGTGTTTCAGGCTTCTGATAGGGAACCATTTTTCTTACATTTTATACATTTTTTTACATTTTTATTATTATTTTTACTACTATTACAATGCTATATCGCTGTTACATCAATATGTATATTTATTTTTTGAACATTAGGTGTATACTACATGCATACATGTGTATATACATATATATGTGCGCAACTGTGCATGTGTGTATATATGTATGCATGTGTGTAATTTTTCCCTGTAGAATGCATATTTTTATTATTGCTCTACGTATTATTTGAGCAGTGTTTTGACACGAGCTGAATTACATAGATAAACAAACAAACTTACACAGTTACTTATAACTGAATTAACACTACATTGGATTTATTAATATTTATTTTTGCTGACATTTAATATATATGTGTATATATATATATATATATATATATATATATATATATATATATATATATATATATATATATATATATATATATTTGTTAGTAAATAATTAATAAATATTCTTTAATAAGTAATAATATACATTTGTTTACATACATTTTTATTCTTTTTTATATATATTCTATAATGAAATTTTAGTATACATGAAAGTACAGTTGGTGGATTGTTAGTAGGTTCACTTACCCACCTATTCATTTATTCATTCATTGATTTATTTATTTATTTATTTATCCGTTTATTTATTTGTTAATTCATTGTTAGTTGATGAATCAGTATTTGATAAATAGAGGTGAAAACCTTGTGAATAGTTGTTAACAACTGCTTAATCAAACTTTATAACATACCTACCTTTATATACATATTTTTATTTTTATTTTTATACATATATACATACATTTTTAAAATATGAAGCTGGGTTTTAATTATTAAGTTATTCATTCACCAGCAATTTTTTAGTGTTTACTGTATGGTTTGGTTTATGTACATTTTTATGGATTAATTAACTTGTGTATTACATGTTTATTTAATTAATTAATTAACTATATAAAATACGTGTTGTTATTACGCCCATGTTTGTTCTGAGGAAGTTAGGAGATTGCCCCCGACGAAAAGTGGATTTTATTTTTTGTACACTTTAATAAAACTTTTTACGCACTATGATTTTTGTTATCAGCCGACTTGCTGAGGTACCAGGTTCCGTGTTTGTTGTAGAAAGTCAGTCTATTTTTCACTAGTTTGTATAAACACCTATATCACCAAGTGGGTAGAACAGTGGATCACTTACGTGGCATCTAGCTATGTTAAAATGTGTGAAGTGCCCTATATGTCAGGTCCAGTGATGAGGTCCGTACATCAGAGCTGTCTGCTAAGCCATTTCCTGTCCATTATTTAAGTCACAGGCATCATGAATGACATACACATCCTGCGTCCAAGCAGCTGTCTGAAGGACTATAGATTGTAAGCAATCATTGACTCCAACTGTAATATTAGTATAATACAGACAGTAAATTCAAAAAAACAGCCGCCAGGTACCAAATGAAACTAGTAAGACAATCCAAGGCACCACAGGACCAAGAATCAGCTGGAATTCTTTTAAAATCCAACTTTAATTTAAGCACAAAAGCACATAAACGCACACATTAAAACCAGCGTTTTCGTTTGAATCACTTCATCAGATGTGGGTCAGAGAACAATGGATGCCTTTTATAATCCTCTAGGAGGTTAATTATCCAATAAAAAACATCCAATTTAAAACATCATTAGTCCTCATGAATATTCATGAACATTTTATACAAGGTTTTATGGCTAGTAGTGTTTTTTCTGCAAGCAAGGTTTTAACATGATGTAATATGACATTAATATAAATTATAATATTAATATGTGATTTGTGTTGCTGCTACAACTGTCTTCCATTTACATGTCCTCATCTGCTGTACATTAGGATATTTTGCCTGTCCTCTTTCCCTGTGTTCATTCCTACAATTCATCTATGTGTCCCCATTCAATACACACACTTCCCTTGACTATTTATTTTACATGGCAGTCCATGTACCATTACAGATCATTTACACCCTTTGTACAGAATGCCTGGAATTTCACAGTACTCTGCACTGCATACATTGTCTTGCACTGTATTTGGACTATATGTATTTCTGTCTGTTAAATCCTTGTAATCACTGTGGCATTCTGTGCAATCCCGCTATCCTAGTTTGCTCTGAGGTACACATGATTGCTATCCATGTTGCTTTACATGGTTTACTGGATAGCAATACTGTTGCCAGCCAAGAAACTGCGCTTGTTTACCTTTAAACATGGTGCGCAGCACGAATACGTCATTGACACTGCTGCTCACCACGGATACACGGAAACTACATGTAGGCTTTGCAAGAAGCCTATATGGAGTTTATTGAATTCTAGGGATGGATTAGTGATTATTTCATTTACTTCTCTCCTGGAGTCTGGCTTCTGTTTTGGACTAGGTATGACAAAGAGAATGGCAATTGACTTAAGTCAGCACAACTTAACAAAAAGCAATTAAAACTTACCTTTCATTCTGAGTTTAGTGAACCCAGTTCAAGCAGCACTAACCCAACAACTGGTAATTACCATTTGCTGCATTTGTTTAAAAGACACAATTGAGCCAGCAGTCAGGACTTCATGCAAAAGTGCTTCTTTATGGGGTTTGATACCCCATCCTCATTTCAATACATACCCTAAAATTCACTCTGGTAGATGCACAGTAACTCAAAAACATTTTCTATGCATTCCAATTGTGATTACTAGCTGCAGAAATTGAAATTTTGCCACATTCTCTACCTCACTTGGCATTTTTGGGAATTATTAGCTCAAATAATGTATATTCATCCATTGCTATTCTTTAACATATGTCCAGTTAGTTTTCTTAAGAAAACTCAGCAGACTCAGGGCTGTGGTGTAATAATTACTTTTACTAGGCTTGAAATAAAAGGCTTAACCAGAGGAATTCACAAGGCATACTTCTGAAAGAAATATTATATAGTTTGATTAAAACAAAACAGTTTTGCCTTACTTATATTAAAAATCAGCTTCTCCAATTTCTAATTATCACTATAAGAATAAGTGGATTTTTATTTAACACTTAAATCTAAGTTCACTTAGGGAAATATCTGCTGGGAAAGTGATGAGTTAAGGACATCATTTTGTTTTTATAATAGGAAAAGGTAATAATTTTGTAGGGTTGCATTTAAAGGCATTTCTCCAATCCTGGACAAGGAAAACAGCAAAATGGCTGTGCAGTACAATTCAATAAGCAAAATAGTATGTGCAAGAAAGGAGAAGGAATGCTGCTGAAAGTAACATGTGAATAAAACAAAAAATATGCTCAAGAAAACAAAGGGTCAGATTCATAAAACATTACAGCATCATGCTAGGTAAAGGTGTATGGTAAGCAAGGGAGAGCAGGGTATGTGCGATTCAGAAAATACAGTAACATGACAAGGCCAGCTGGAAAATAAGGCACAGCTGAGATATGTGCTAATAATCATATAATTATCTGTGCTGTATGCTAATGAAGTAAACAAAATATGGTGAATCTATTCAGAAACATACAAATAATGAGTAGCTGTACTGCGCACACATTAGCAATGAACGCAGTTATATGTTCACATTCAAACTGAGGAGAAATAAAAATATGCTAAGGGTTGCCATAGCAATTATAAACTTGTAACTATAAAAGACTCTTATAACAGCCACTGCTGCCAATGGTACATGATATCACCCACTATATGTGCCAGGTCTTCTGACCACCCTCCACATTTTATGCCATCCATGACACTAACATAATGGACCACTGGCACCATGAAACAACTAAAGGACATGTGTTGGCACCGTCTGCAGCTCCATTGGAGTCATGGAGGACTCAGCATTAGTGAACTGAGTCTTTCGGCTGAATGTGTCATTATCTGCTTGTGTCTTAGGCACGTGTCTATGTCTGCTGGTATGGAAAACACTGAAATTAACAGCCACGGTTTTACATGGGTATTACACATCATGCCATTTTGAAAATTATATTAATAGATCACCTGCAACAAGTTTATATGAGTATCTACAAAAGATCAGCAACAAAATATTAGCCTCCTGGCTGGTAGGGGGGGCTGTTGGACTTGTGGGGAGGGGAGAGACTGCTACAACATTTCATTTTCAATTAAAAACAATTAAACTGCATTTCTTTCTTTAGGATGCACACTGTGTTGATGCACTGACTCATATCAACACACATTTAGGTGTTCTTGCTTCACTGCAGCCATTAATGCAGAATTTAAACTTTCATGCTGACAAGGCATTCCTAGCTTCAGAAAGGTGTGTGTAATGTCCCAGATAAGGATGGCAAGTTAATTACTAACTTGGTGAGGCTCAAACTTTGTACTTTGGTTACAGGGAATAAGAGGCTGAATTCTCTACACCAACTACCAGACTGCACAAGGAATTGCAAGTTTCAGTGCTTTTTCAAAGAACTGTGACTTTCAAGGGAAGAAAAGTTTACCGTTGCTTATGTTAAGTTTGTTTTCAATATGCAGCTGTTTTGTTTGGTAAATGGCTATCAGTATTTGTGGTATAAGCCATTAAAGCAGAGTTAGTAGTACAACAGACAGCATACTTGTCTTTGGTGTAGAAAGTGTTGGGTTCTACTCCCCCACCATGTAGATGGATTGCTGATATTGTGGCCCACTTTAAGGGAAGGTATAGGGGCTGTCTTCCTTTGTATGAAATGCCTAGTAGCTATGAACTTGTTGTTGGTTTGCCAGCCATTCCCTATTGCAATATTACCAGTTTACCATTTTTTAATGCAACATAGGTAATTTATTCTTCCAGGACAGCAGGCACTGAATTTGTATATGAAACACTGAAGTGTATGGTCGTTTGTCAGCAGCAACCTCTTCATTAGTTATGGATCTCTTCAGTGTGAAATTATTGAGATGGCTTGTACAGCTACAAAGATTGTGCATCTTGACTGATACTGGTGGATTGTAATGACAGAAGTTTGAGTGGCCTTTTATGGTTTAAATGTTCTAAAATGGGTAGTTTTTTCATTATAGGATAAAATGTTCAAACCACACATTTAAAACACACTCTAACAGGTGCTGCTATGTTACACAAAGAATACAATTTAGTTCAATCAGCAGCATGTCTGCATGGTCCTAAATGTGGGTCCTATCCTCTGATTTTCAACCATTAATCTTGTGAACAAAATAGAAAAGCATAACAGGCACATGCTGCAAAAGGGCTTATAAACTGAAATTCCCATTTTTGTACTCGGTTTGTGATGGTTGCCAACTTGCCATATACCAACATCTCTGGGCACTGATGATCAGAGAGAAATGATAGTTCACCTTATATGACAAAAATAAAGAAAATTCCTACACTAAGACTTTGCCACAAGTTGCACTTCTGAGCTTAGCGTTGGTGCATGACAGTAAGCAAGTCTAGCATAATTAAAGAAAGGTACAGTGATTCTGCTCTCTGTGATTGCTTTTGTGGTTCAGTGTATAAATGATGTGAGGATGTCATTCCATTGCTGGGTTCTAATCCACTGAGAATGGAATGTTGTTTCACATTTTTCTTCTCAGTCTGCAACTGTCTTTTATTTAACATTTGTTGACCAGAACAGAGCCTATTTTCAGCAGACACCTGGGGAGAAACAGTCCAGGCACATATCTTTGGAATATGGGAGGAAACCCACATGAATGGAGGGAGGACATGCAGACTCTACACAGAAGGCACCTAGATGAAAATCAAACCAGAGAACCTCTTGCTGTGAAGCAACAATGTTAAACTCTGCACCACTGCGCCACCAACTTATATTCACTAGGTGATTGTATTACATTTGCAGACTTCTTCTTCTTTTAGCTTTTTCCCAGTTAGGGGTCACCACAGTGGAGTTTTACAGTGTTGAGTTGCCAGCCCGGTGCCCAACCTTCCACAGAAAACACACACATGCACGCACTCATGCCTAGGGCCAATTTAGAGTGTTGAATCCATGTACAGCATGTCTTTGGGATGTGGGAGGAACCCGGAGCACCCGGAGGAAACTCATGTGACCACAGGGAGGACATGCAGACTCCACACAGAAGGCACCCAGCCAAGGCTCGAACCAGAGAACTTCTTGCTGTGAGGCGGCAACACTAACTACTGCACCACGGCGGCCACCCATTACATTTGCAGACTAATATCAAGAAATAAAAACTGAAATTCTTTGCTTTTTTCACTTGCTACCAGTCTGAAAATGGTAGACAATTACCTGAAATATCAATTGTAATCTCTTGCAGACAGCCATACTTGCAACCCTGAATAATGCACTGATATGGAGTATCTAACTATGAAAGGTGTGGGTTACACTCAACTGAGTTATATCTTACCATGACTTAAATACCTCCGTCCTGCTCAATACCTATTTCATCACATTTTGTAATGTCCCTTTTGAACATTCTCTTCAGTGAGTTGTCCGACACAAGGGGTATAAATTCTTCTGTGACATCACATGGTCCTGCATTGATATGACCATATCAATTACACAGGCATGGTTTCAATTCCAGTAATGTGTAATATGCTCCAAGCATAGCAGCATAGATATTGCGCTAATGTTTTCATGACTATCATACTCCTGAGCTTACCGTCCATGTTTGAAAGAAAGTTGTAATAATATAAGCATAAGCTGACATGATTAACACCTTCCATGGCTCATTGCACTCCTGCAGTGATGTTTAACTTGCCATTAAGGTATTTATAGAGTTGTGGCTCCTGATTTCTGGAGTCTGATTAACATTGTTCATTTTTCAGTCTTCAATAATATTGCAATGCTCTCTTCAAATGTGTGCTTTTTGACATCTGTTATTTAACTACTTTTGTGGCATTAGTAGCTCATGCATATGTCAAGAGCATGTGAGTTAGGTCAGCAGGGGTTCCAATTCAGTGAGGTGGACATTGTATTAGTGTAAATAGCATTGTGAATCATACAGTGATGACTTAGTTAACAAATATGAAGTAATGTATACTAATTCAATGTGAAATTTTGACAAGTGGAGGGTTTTGATTTCCTGTGTGCTGTGTTTATTTTTAATACTGCTTACATTCATTCACACACACACTTTTGGTAACATCCCTTTGAATGCATACTTTCGGACAACTGTGGTACAACTTCTGTGGTGTCAGTAAATAGTGCACAGGTCAAGACAATATGAGCTAGGCAGGCAGGGGTTCACATCCAATGAAGTGTACATTGTGTCAGTGTGAATAGCACTGTTTCTATGGTAAACTCATTAGGTGTACTACTTGCATGTGGCAAGATGAGATTTTTAATCCGCTGAGTGCCGTATTCCTTTTTAATCCTGCTTATATTAATTTACATGCACTGTTTGTAATATCCATTCTAATGTGTGCTTTCTGATAAAAGTTGCAAAACTATTTCTGGGGCATCAGTAGCACAGCCTGTGGCAAGAGGATATGAACTAAGCATGCATGGATTTAAATTAATTGAGGGGGATATTGCAACAGTCTGACAAACAATGTGTACCTTGGAGTAAATATTCCTAAGTCTGGGTAGTACAAAGAAGTAATTATAAAGTTGATTAGGAGGACATATGAGCAATAGGAGGTGAAAATTAAAGTGGGGAGTCATCTATGTTAAGTTCTATTTGAGCAGAGAAACTAAGTAGGGGTGTCCTCTTTTCGCTTTTTTTGGTTATATTGATCACCATTGGCAAAGAAAATAAGAGGAATTGGTATAGTAGTCAAGTAAAAATGACTTTATTTATATAAATATATAAATATATATATATATAAAGTAACCCCTATGTTGAATCTTGCATCAGTCTTGCCTTCAAGAAGAATCACAAGCATATTTAGTTTAAAAAATTCTTATTTATTTATTCACCAATGGATGTGCATCCTTGTCTGATCATGTGATGGTGTGTAGAATATTGGTTAAGCAGGAAGAAGTACCTTTGTAATGAGGTCTATGTTGTAGTAGTCTGACACAATATATACCTTCCATTAAATACATGCAATGGATTGAATTCATAAAGGTAAGCCTAGTACATATATGTAACAGCTTGTTATTGCTGTGTGAATTGTCAGTACAGTAGGGGGTGAGTTTTGATCCCCTAATTTGTATATGCTGTTTAGCAATGATCATTGTTTAGTCTACCCCAGTGTTATCAATGTTCCTTGAAATGTATGTTAGCTATCCCCTTCTCTATAAGTTCTGCTGTGGTTTCAGTGAGTGATGCTGCCATATAAACAGTATTAGATAAGCAGGCAGGAGTTCAAATCTATGATGATCTGCCTTGTAATGTGCTGACTGTAATCATTACCATGTGCTAGTAACCAGGCATGCACGTATAAAATGAGTTAACCATGAGATATGCCTTTCAGAGCTTCTATGCATCTGTTTCCTCATGCAGTGATATATAAAAGTGGCTGATGGGCTTGAATTCCTTCTCCTGATGTCTGATTTATGGATTTCTGCTGTTCACTTTTCTCTCTTCAACATTGTTCTAACATTTCCATGAAATATGTATACTCTGACCTCTTCAGCATCCATTTATCTCTGGCTTCATTTGTTAACAAATATGTCTATAGAATATCACTTAAGAAAAGATAAGGGCTTGATCCTTAAATGTATTTTTATCGTCCTGCTATCATGTGACCCATTCCCCTGCAATGCATTTTCAAACCACATTTTTATGAATGCTTCACTGACATGCCGAGTTAATACACTACTCTGGAAAATGTATCCTTGAAAAAAAGGGTTTATATTAGATGATTGAACTTTTAAAAGTTCAAACGTCATATGGTCAACACCATATGATCAAACTTTTAAAAGTTCAAAATCTAATAAAAAAAATAAACCACAGAAAAAACCTACCTGAACATTTTAAGAAGGGAGGCAAGCCCCTCCCTGCACCCCCCACACACACCCCACTCTTTAAATATACCAACTCCGAGATCGCACTACAGTGCAGGAAAGGGAACTCTTCCCATCTCGTTCCACATTGTATGGAGATCTCTGTTGAAATGTTCGAACTTTTAAAAGTTCGATCATATGGTGTCGAACATATGAAATTCAAACCTTTAAAAGTTCGATAACGTAATATAGACCTGAAAAAAGGCAGAGTTTTGTTTGTCCTGCTGTCAAGTGTTCTATTCCCCAGAAATGTGTTCTTCAGTCACATTTTCTATCACAGATTTTGTGCATGTCCTCCTAATATACTGGCATCAAGCATGCCATTGACATGGGAGAAGGATTCAACTTCCTGAAAGTAAGCATTCTAAATATTAATGCACAAATAATGTATGGACTTTTAGCACTTTCTAACCTAAGTTATTTCTGGATTCTTCTGCCACTGTTGAGATGGACATTTGGGGAATGTGGTCTCCTAATGGTAAAAATTATGAAAAATCTGTAGCACTCCCTAATTATCAGCTAAACAACTGAATTAAGTTATTATGCACAACCTAGTTTGCAGTAAAACACAGCTGCTGCCATCATTTTGACTTCTTTCATGGAGCAGTGTTCTTATACAATGATGTTTACTGTGTCATAACAACAGTTTGCAGGTTTCACATACCTTGGTGCTTGTATGTATTTTCATAATTTTTCTGCTTGCAAACTACATTTCCTACATTTCTCAGATGTGTGTTTTAGGGCACTTGTACAGTGGTCCACTGTACTGGCTCCCCCACTAATAAATTACACTAACACATTCAAGTGTGGGAGGCCTGAATTCAATTTCACAATCTGTCTACGCATGCACATTTTATTTTCCAGGTGTGTAGTTTATGACCTCTTGCACTCTGACTTCTACAGTACCTCACCTTGCCAGTACACTGTGCATATACTTGCTTGTGGACTGAATTGCTGGACTGACTCCCTTCAGGATAACAAATATTCCTTTTTTAATGCCATTCATGGTATATTACAGGTTCACTGCTAATACTTTGACATTGTCAGGTCTCGTGCAGGTTGCTACATTGTATTACTTTGTTATTTTATATTCTTCCTCACCTATTATATTTCACATTCTTCAAAACTGCTGTATTGTCATAGCACCTTTTTCAGCCTGCTTTTACATTAACTGCTTTATTCCACAACCCTGTTTTCACTATCTGTTTGAGGTGGTGGTAGCTCAAGTGGATGTAAAAGATCCCATGGCACCTATCAAAAAGAGTAGGAGAAGGATCCCTGATGTCCTGCCAAATTTCCCCCAGTAGAATGAATACTACCTTGGGTCTTCCCCAAAAAGAGACAACTAGCCTAGTGGGACTAAGCTGGTCAACAAAGGATAAATAAAAAATAACTAAATGTGAGAATGTTGTGGGAGGTATAGATGGATTTTAAAAGCTAAACAGCAGATAAATAAAGGAATACAGTGATAAAAGAAAGAGCACCATTTCTGCTTTTAAGCAATATCATAGTCTGAGCATGATTTTTGACTGAAGAGAACAGCAGTTCACATTTAAATCTGCATGAGGGAGTGTTACTTCTGGTGTGCAAGTATGGAGAGCTCTGCATATGAGTGATGGCAAAGCTGAAAGGTCTGTCACTCACCATAAGCCAAAGCTAGTAAATGGGTTGAGATATATAAAGATGGAGGAGGGTCTAAATGAACAACTAGGGCATTATCCTTCTGTATGGGACTTGAGGAGGCAGTTCATTAATATTAATAGAGACGAGTATGTGCAAATGAACTGCACTTAAACGCATCCTTGGCCCACACAATTCACGCAGTATGTACAGTATGTAATAAATCTGCCTTTATTTGCTCTGTGCTCATTCCAGCTCATCTAGTCAGTCACGTTTAGGATAATGAGTCAAGCTTGGAGTGAACACCAGTGGAGGAGGAGGACACTGTGCGGCTTGAACAATATAGCATTCTAACATATTTTAGTCTGTCCTGAGCTGCCAGTATATAAAACATTATATGAATTACATTTAGGAAGTTTCAAGTTTGTGCTACCCTTTTATCCCTAGATGTCAACCTGTAGGTATAAATAGAAGTAAACTCTGTATCCTGACTGCTATCAAGAAGAAAACTCATAAAATATCTAGTAAGATAGAAGACATTACATTGGACGTGGATGCCCTGTGCCAGAATATAGCCAAGTTCTATGGGCAACTGTAAAGAGTGAAGTCCAGTTTAAGCTTAGTGGATCACCATACTTACAAACTTGAGCAATGGGTTACATAGAAGGAGAGTGAGCCAAACAGATTAAAATCCATGGTAGAAACGTTACAATATTATCACAAAGATCTGCAGAAGAGCAGGTTAAAGTTTATGGTGGAAACTTTACAAGATCTCAAAAATATTTGGAGAATAGGCCCAGATATGCTTACTTTGAAATTATAGACTGTTTGAGGGGATAGAAAGCCCTGCCCCCTGTCTGTTTCATTGAGATATGATTAACAAGAAGGCTGACAGCTCCCTTGATTTAAATCTTTATACTGTTTGCATCCTCTGCGTCAGAAATCTGGTTATAAAAAGTGTCAAGCCTGGGCATTTGAAGTGAAGTCACAATATTACCATATGTATGACAGGGTTACTAAGCATGCATCATGGAGTAAAGTAATGGACCTGGTGTGATTCAAAGTACAACCACAGGAAGACCTTATGCTGCCCTGAATGGCAACTAAGTACAACTCTTCTCTGCACTTTGGAAACTTTGATAGGAAGAGCTCACTGTTAACCTGTTGTACTCGGTTGTCCTTTGGCTTATTTGGCAAGGAAACATGTACAGATGTAAGTCCTTGGAGCAGAATGTTATGAGGTGTTGGCCAAATAGTGGTCACAGAATGGTGGATAGTTGAAAATAAAGCATAAAGATATCAACCTGCAGCAAACTGAAAATTCTGCACATCCTAGCTGCTTTGGTAGCATAGAGGGATAAAGCCCTGATGAACACCTAATCAACCCAGGTTTGATTAGTGGCTCAGGTGATTGACCGAGCAGCAGGGAGGGATGGATGTGTCTATCCTGGGAAGGAGAGTGTTTTTCAATGACACTCTCTTACGAGGCGCATGCTCCAAAGAAGGGAGCTGCTCCCAGACATGATCAATGAGTGTGGAAGATGAGGTAGGGGAATTGGTATAGCATATAATGAACCCCCTTAGGATGGAAGCAGATATGGCCATATCCCCAGGAGACCCTTAAGATCCACAACCAGCCTGGCATGGACATGGAGCACTGGGAGGCAGGCCAGTTGGGTGGTGTCCCAAGTGGGACCAAAAAAAAGCAGTTCTGCACATCCCATTCTCTCTCTCCCTCTACCCACCAGCACCTTTATAACTCTACCATGGAAACATTATAAGGTATGAGAGCAGAGACTTGCCAGGGCATGAAGATGTTATCAAAACTAGTACACACAGCAGGAGGATGACTTTCTTCTTGTCAGATTGCCCATAAATGACATGAATTTCAGAAAAAAAGACTTACAACGACCTGGAGATGCAAGATTCAAAGGATGGGCTTGAACTCCCAAACTACCTAGACTATCTCCAACTCACTACTGCACATAGACTCATATTTCACCCAACAAAATGTCCTGCTCTAACTAACATCATTCCCCCTTATACACCAAACAGAGCTCTCAGATCTGAAAATCAGAACTTGATTACTATCCATAAACCTAAACTTCCTGCTGGCCAACTTCTCCTATCTTTCTCACTAGGCAAAAAATGGAATTCCCTTCCCTCCACACTAAGAACCATACCAAACTCAGAAAACTTCAAAACCCAACTATTCAAACACCTGTCCACTAAATGGAAATGTACCTGCCTTCACCCAACCTAATCCAAGGGGGTTCTCACTCTGGTTCTCAAGCTCTACAACTCTCATAGCTATCTTCCTATGAGCCTATCTAAGCTCTCAACAAATTCTATAGCTTCTCTCTAAGCTCTCACCTCCTACAGCTACCCTCACAAAGCCCAACCTTGTAAATATTGTAAATAGCATTCTACTGTTGATGTGTGTATGTAAAGCATATTTACATTTTCTTAAAAGGTTTGTATGTAAACTGTTTCCACACCTAACCCATATCTGTTTTCCTCAAATAAAACTGTGTGATCCCTACCTTCAAGCTTAATGAATTTGTTAACTATGCATGATATTGAATGCATTTATGAGTAACTATTCTACATAAGATCTTTCATATTAACTATCATTTGTATCTAAATTGTATAATGCATCTTGGAGCTTTTCTCCCCGGGCCTCCACTGAAAATGGGTCAATTTGGCCCAGTGGACTTCCCCGGTAATCAAATTGCAAATAAATAAATAAAATAAATGTATGCTTGGAGGACATAAAAAAAGGTATCTATGGACAAGCTATGGCCGGATGACAGCAGAAGGTTAGAGGTGGAAACTTGGATGAGCACAGATCTCATGGAGGGTGAAGTATTATATATGCTGGGTCAAAAGGGGAATTATGTAGGTAAAGGATGTACTTAGGTACAGATAAATATGCAATTTGTAAATAAGGATGTGAAGTGGTTGTTGTATTCTGGGGCTTAACCAGTTACGGACTTATTTTTCATTTTTTTCATGTTTGTCTGCTTCAGGGTCCTATATTGGGTGCACTGACAATGCCACAAGGAGTGACATAGCATGTGCCCCTCCATGAAACTCTGTGCTCCTGTCAGTTCCCCAGTCCCTGAAATACTAAACATTTTAAAAAAGTATTTTTTAATCCAAACCCCAGTGTAGCTCATCTTTATCCTGCTCACACTTTCCCTGACTGTCTCTCATCTTTAGCAAACATCTTTGCATGAAACACAGTTCCTGTTCACTTACACATCTTTATTTCCTCAATCTTTCCCACTTAGCTGACACTGTCTTCAGTGTACAATAGATATAATATGTTTAGGAAAACTAAATTGTACCGTATAAAATACATTATAAAACAAGTCCTTTACATAAAGTAATGCCTTTCTTTTCCATTGCATATAATTGTATTTTAGTAAACTCAGCAAATAGTACATTTTCTCTTCCCCCTCCCTCAAAAAACTTAAATTGATTCTTTAAGGTCAAATGGAATATATGTTTCTTTTTTTCTTAATGCATTTGCAATATTTGTAAGATTTAAACTAATGCTTATAAATATTCTAATCAATCAGAAAGCAAATACTTTAAATACATGAAACACAAAATTGACCACAGCTATGTTCATAACAATAGAATGAGGCATTAGCTATAAGCCATAGCTGCAAGAAAAGAGGCAAATACACAGAGTGATTATTTTATTCCATGTGTTTGTTAATAGGTAATGTACTCATGGATGAATGGAGTTGTAATGCAGTAGTACATCCACTTTCACTGGTGATAAGAACATTACCACTCGGACTCAAAACAAATCCAGAGTATAGAGTTAATATATTATAGTGTAAAAACATAGTATGAAAATAGTAACAGACAGTGTGAAAATAACTTTAAAAACATGTCAGTAGCTATTTCAGTTAAATAGTTACTTTTATTCTGATGTTAACTGTATTATAGTCCAAAATAATGACTAAGCTGAGTGCTGATAAGTTAAGTGCTTTATGCATTAAAATACTAACTAAAATATATATTTTTTTCTGAATGCATATCCTGTTTTAGATTTGTCTACCATATCTCTCAACCACTTAGCACAATAAATCTGGACAAAGCCAAAACTGATATGGGATAAAGACTCAAAAATTGGGACAAATTTTAACCATTGCTCTTATAAACTTAGAAAGTTGCAACAGGTTTTGTGTTAACATGCATTTTCTGAATGACACAAGTGAAGTACAAACCACAAATGTCTATCATTATTTAGTGATTTCAATCCTCAATGATGTTCCAGAAAAACACAAATTTTATGAGGAACATACTAAAAATATAAGGCAAAAATCTGGACAGTCTGGGAAAATCTGGACAGTTGAGAGTTATGTCTACTTTGACCTAGAGAGCCTTTCTGACAAAAATAACAATGGATCTTACAGCAGCAATTTACTGTGGAAAAATAACTCTTATATACAGCCTGCATGTGTTTTCCAAAAAACAATAAAATCAGTTTGTTGGGTTCATGCAGCAAGTGGGTCTCTAATATATTGATATGAGGAACAGAAATAGAGAATTATATGCCAGGAGCACATGATACATTGCATGAAACAGCTGTGGTAAGGAAAGGAAGGGGAGAGATGGCTGTGAACATCAGATATCCATACTCTTGGGAGAAAAAAATGTTACACTTCCCTTTAGCAATATCTCCTATGAGACCTGGCTTAATTCAGAGTCATTTTGCTTCCTGAAAGGTCAGAGACATTGCTAATCATTTTTATCCCATTCCTTTCCTAGCTTCTTACTGAACATCATATACCCTTAGGGTTGCCTGATTTGCATATCATGCTAAATCCATCAGTATAAAAGCATATTGTGCTATATTTTAATTGGCACTGGAAGATTACTTGCAAGAGGGTGACATCTCCTTATAGGCGATTTCTCAGGTAGAATCACAACATAAGGTCAGCGATGGAAAAGTGAGGTATCAGTGCAAGAAAAGCTTGTGACAGTATTGATGAAGTGGGAATGTTGTATGCATTGCTGAGCACCATTAGACGTATCTTGCACTGCTTTTAGCCAGAAGCACCATAGCAAGGATTGGGGGCTGGTGTAATGCTTAAGGTGTTTACTTAATAGGCACAAGGTACAGGGTTTAATTCTTGTCTTTGAAAGGAAACTGGCTAGGCTTAAGATGGTCTTCAAGAGCATGTTAGCCTAGTATGTGCCTATGAACAAAGGCACATGTATTTATGTCTTTTGGCTTTTCTCAGTTAGGGGTCACCACAGTGGATCACCAGTCTGCTAATGATTGGCAGTGGATTTTTATGGTGTTGAGTTGCCAGCCCAGTGCCCAACCTTCAAAGAAGGCACACCCACACATGCACGCACCTACCTGCATATCTTTAAAGTTCATGACCTGGACTGCCAAAGAGACCACTGTGAGGGTCTTCAAATGATAGCCCATAAGGAAATAGCATGTATTAGAAATGACAGCTGTATTTTTGCTTTCGATTTCACAGTAAACTAAGACCATGCGCCTTTAATGTCTAGAAAAAAAAAGGTATTTCTGAAGATTGAAGATCAATGTATGTTTCACAAAACCAGGTTTTAACAACTGAAAATTAGTAACATTTATTTCAAGGGAATTATAAAATGGTGAAAGTGTTCAGTCAATGCATTTTTCATTTGAAATAATTTTATCAAAGTTATGTCTTTGTCAGTGGAGTACAATTATTCTCATTCTGTTAACTCTAAATATTTTTAAAGTTTTCAGTATTTTTTTTGTAGTTAGTTATTTTATTGTAAAGAAGAAATGCTAATCACTCATGTCTTATATTACACGTGACAAAACATAGCCTAAATATAAAGCATGTACATTATAACTAGCAGTATACCCACACAAACTTGATTTAACAAGCAAAGAAATAATGTAGCCAAAATTAACATTTTTATTACATTGTTGCTTTAAGTGACAAAAAAGTTTACAGTGCTGGAAGCTTTTCTTCAGTGAAAATCTAAATTCAGAGCTGACAAAATTCTTGTGTTCAGATCTAGGCATCATATCTGGAGCTTCAGTCCCTTCTGAGGCACATGCATCAGATGTGATGTATACATATTGGATATACATTTCCAAAACTCTCTGTTTTGATTGGTGACATAAGCCATTACTTCAGGGCCGGACATACTTGCTGCAGCTGGAAAGAGTACTGTAGAATCTGTTCAAGCTGAATAATACTGGTGAGACCATAAATTCACAAATGAGCTATGTCTGGCAGTCTATCTCGAGTCTCATTTTATTTTCTTTGAATCTATAAAGTAAAAAAATGACAATTAAATCTCACTTTAGACATTTCTCTTTTTAACTTAATAGGGGATCAAAAATCACATGTAGTCTGGAATCGGTGAATGCAAATATTAAAACCTTTATAGTTATTTTGCTTTTAAGTACATGCAAAGACATTGTACTGTTGACTTAGTGGATTATTTTACTAGGTAGACAACTAAGGAACATGTCAAATAACAGTGCAGATAAGTGGGGGGGGGGCAATGACTGTAACATATGTGCACTAATTTTTTAAGTATCTTCGGGATAACTTAAGAAATCACTGGCCACTTAAATATATGTGCCATATTTCATTCATTTTTGCATTTCTGTAATTCCTTAAAATGTATTTGTTTTATAATTAATCTCAGAAGTACAGAAATGGGTGCAGTCTGGACCCCTGCATTTGGTCTGCACTTGCAATTTCAATTAACATCAAAGTTTCCAAAGCAACCAACTTTGGCAAAAGTTTCTTTAACAGCTGATATATTGTTTTGTATTGTTTTGTAGAATGTATAAGACAGGTTTGTGCATTTTAGGTCAATTAATAAAAAATAGTCAAGATAAGCTAAAAAAAGGATTATAAACTCATGTCCTGCATTTTAGAAATGTGAAAACAATGCACTGCCAACAAAAAGTCAGGCATATATCTGAAGTGTTTAAACTATATATCAGTCAGAACTGCACTACAAATAATTAGTTTATCAGACAAACG